>NC_142576.1:19030000-19330000 GCF_041283825.1 Pyrus communis | reverse complement strand
ATAATTTTGGAACAGTCTCTGTATTAGCTATTTTAGGATGTCCAAGATTCCCCTCCTGCTCTCTTAAACTTGTAGTAGAGCTTGTCATGATCATGGAGATTTTCTAAGTTGGCATAGAGAATCTTTGCCGTGTATATCTCATATTGAGAATGTGTAGTCTTGCCCTTAAGAAATATAATGTCTTCGGCCTCTCCATCCATGTCCAATTTTTATTGGTTGGTGGGATGCTCTAGTTCTATCATGTCATAAAACCAGGAAATCACCGTGTCAGGCGCAATGGCCACACATGCTTCGATGTTCCTCGATATAAATTATCCACATTTTTGGCTCAAACACACTACACGTGAGGGGACATGTTGAGAGTATATCTCACATGGGACTGCAAAACCTTGGTTTATAGAATGTAGAATGTTCTATGTGTCCGGGGTCAATTGGTTTTGGGTTGCATGATCAATCAATCTTTTTTTCTCTTTTACACAAAATTTACAATCACACTGTGGCCCAAAATAATACACTTATTATGAACATTCTAACTTGTAGGTACAAACCTAGATTTCATCATCATCGTCGTCGTCGTCATCATCATTGTCATCATTATTATTGTTAATCTTCATGACCGAACATAATTAATTTGTGATTTTTATCATTTAGTCTGTTTTCCTCAGGAGCACTTTCTTCTTGCATTTTTCTATTGCTCTGAGACTTGATAATTGTAGCTTTTTTTATTAGGAAAACTAATGAAATGGGCTTGAAAACTTTGAGTTTTAATGATAAGGACAAAATAAAGAGTAAAATGAATAATACTAGGATTGACTTTTTAGTGTAAAAATATGGTTTTTCGTTAAAGTGAACAGTACCGGGAGCTTTTCGTTAAAGTTCCCTTTTTTATTTTTGTCATGCCTTTGCTGAACTCATTCCTTTGAATGTTTGCATTGGCTTAACCGCTTCTTACTTGTGTTATTTTCCTTTGAATGTTTGTATCAGGAAATGCTCATAAAGGATTACCAAAACTTGAAATTTCAACAGCCTTATGAGCAGGCTATGAACTACTCCGCATTAATTCTACAGGATCATACTTGTCCATGGACGGAAGAACTTGAAGCTCTTCCTCACCTTCAAGTTGAAGATCTTGCTAAGTTTGTCCCTTGGATGCTCTCGAGGGCCTTTGTGGAGTGTTATACAGCTGGTTACCTTTTTTGTTTCCTTCAAACAATTTAGGATATATCTTGTTATCTTGATTTTAGTTTTCATTTTTGTATTGTTATTCAACGTTAGTTATATGCTTTTGCAGGAAACCTTGAGAAGAACGAGGCTGAGTCAATGATCCAGCATATTGAAGATGTTTTCTTTAAGGGCTCAAATCATATTTCCCAAACTTTATTTCCATCCCAGCATTTGACGAATAGAGTTGTGAAACTTGAAAAGGGCAAGAGCTACTTCTACCCTGTGGAAGGACTTAATCCAAGTGACGAGAATTCTGCCCTTGTCCACTACATCCAGGTTCATAAATTTGTTTACAGAAGGAATAAACTAGATTTTGTTGGATGGAATATTTCATTTTAGACGGTCTTGTTCAAAATTCAGAAAACCTTGTAAGAGTTCCCACTGAAATGTTTTAAACCAGCAATTTTTTCTCAGTACAGAAAATTTTCAGGAAATTTGAATATTATTAGAGCTGCACAACTTCTAAAATGTGTAAATTTTTAGTTGCAGCACAGGTTTTGTCTTTGTTTTCAACAGTGTTTCAAAAACTAGTTTTAAGATTCAGCTTGGCGGTTGATGGGGCGGGCGCCGTTGGGGGGGGGGGGGGGGGGGGGGTGGTGGTGGGGGTGGTGGTGGGGTTGCTACGAAGAAGACGCCCCTGACCTGGGCATTTGAATTTTTGTTTTTTGGAAAAAAAAAAAAAAAAAAATGAAAAAGGGGCCCAAACCCAAAACGTCGTTGTTTTGGGGCGGGGTTTTTATAAAATTCATGCTACTTTTATGTTTCTTAGTTTCTAATAGTTTATTATGACTTAATTGATATGAATTAGAGAAATAATAATAATAGTCAAATATTTGATTGCTCAGCATGCTTGCTTGATTGTTTAATAAAGGATTATATTTTGTGTATATATGTATATCATATGTGTGTGTGTGTGTGTGTATGTTACATATTATAATAATTATACGTACCATGAGGTATCACCTCACGTCTCAAGGCTATCGCCTAGGTGAGGCTATCCATGAAACGCCTTGGCTCCGCCCTCGCCCTTTAAAACATTGATTTTTAAACACAATTATGTTAATATGTGTAGGTTCATCAGGATGACTTTATGCTGAATGTGAAACTTCAGCTGTTCGCTCTTATTGCAAAGCAGCCTGCCTTTCACCAGCTTAGGTCTGTTGAGCAACTTGGTTACATCACGGTCCTCTTGCAGAGGAATGATTCTGGTATCCGTGGGGTGCAGTTTGTTATACAATCCACTGCGAAGGTATAAGCATGCTTCTATTATTGTTGCCCTGTTGCGTTGTCCGCCTATTTCACAGTATGTTATGTTGATCTCAACAGGATCCAGCACATATTGACTTGAGAGTGGAGGAATTCCTCAAGGGGTTCGAGAGTAAACTTTATGACATGCCTAGTGACGAATTCAAGGTGAGATCAACTAGGCTTTATCCTTAACTCCTGTTCCTCTAGTTTTACTACATCTTTTATGCAGCTTTAATCTGTTCTGTATGGAAAATATTTAGACTTCCTTAAAACGTCCGGCAATACCATTTTAACCTTGCATTGGTCTGTCTGCCTTTTATTATCTTCATCCATATCATCTTCACCCTTCCATCAGTCTTTCTTGCGATGATTCGTATCCCCATTTACAGATGGTAGATGACTTTTAATATCAATATTCAATCACTTCTACATAAAATGCGAACCCAAAAATTAAAAATGTTTAATGTAGGATGTCATATATGATTGTGAGCCTAGTCGTAAAACTTAGATGAGAATTCGGAGCATCAAAGGGATAGATTTTATGATAAATAACTGTTGGAACTGTTTTCTACGTAGAGCAACGTAAATGCATTGATCGACATGAAGCTTGAGAAGCACAAGAATTTAAGGGAAGAAGCTGGATTTTATTGGAGGGAGATTTCAGATGGGACACTCAAGTTTGATAGGAAAGAGTCTGAGGTATGAATTCAATGTTTTAAGATACTTATACAATTCGAGGTGATCGATTCATTTTACTCTTTTCAGTACAATTGAATTAGAAAAATGCCTGAGATAAATGTGCCTGTGATTACAATTTACATAAATTGTTGAAACTTGAAACAGATTGCAGCACTGAGGCAGCTTACACAGCAAGAATTGATAGATTTTTTCAATGAGCATATAAAAGTTGGGGCTCCTCAAAAGAGGTCGTTAAGCGTACGAGTGTACGGGAACTCACATTCATCGGAGTACGCTACAGATGCAAGCTCACCGGTGCAACCTTGCTGCGTCAAAATAGACGATATATTCAGCTTCAGAAGGTCACAACCTCTTTATGGTTCATTCAAGGGAAATCATGTGAAATTGTAGACTTGAGAAGTAGATATCTGGACAAAGTTATAGAAGAACACCAGAAAAACTAACTTATCAGTATCAGTATTTACCAGAAAAACTAACTACATTTGTCCTTGTAACTTACCAGAAAAAAAGTAAAAAGTAAAAGGGTGTTGTTATCCATACTTTTTTTTACCTCTTGATTTCCGTTCATTGGATCGGATGAATTGAAGAAGATCAAATGAGAGAAATTTATAAGGTGTGTGTGGAAGGTGAAAACAGGTGTCTGGATAGCACAACCTAAATAAAAAATATAAAAAATAAGGCATTGTCGTTGTCATTAAAAATGTTTTATTTGTGTAATCGATGTTGAGTGACCATTGAATTATCAAGATTTGTATTATTTCATTTATAATCTGTTTATTTCATGAATTAATTAAGAGATTAAGATATGCAGTTTGGCATGTATGTAATATTTATATTTGGGATACAGTCACTTAAGTGAAGGATGATGTATTTGTTCGAAAGGTTGAAGCAATGCGTCACCCCCAATTAAATTTCTCTCTGTCCTTCACACGAGGTTTTTCAAAAGAGTTGCAAACGTCCAACAAGACGCTGGTATTGATCCCTGTTGGTTGGCACAAATGACGTTTGCTCATCACCATACACTTAGTTACCTATCACGTGTTATTTTACTTAATTTTTGCTAATTGTTTTCAAAATTGAAAATGTAACATTTAATAAGGAAGTTAACTAATGTTAGGTAAAGAACATGTGGCACATGATTAGATGTATAGTAAGTATACACTATAGTTATGATGGTGAGCAAAAATACTCCCCACGACATATTTACATTGAGATTAAAAATATATATATATCTAGTGGAAATATAGACACTTTGTTATAAATAGGTAAAAGTGAGAAAGAGAGAGATAACGTTTGCTTGAGATAAAAGTGGAATAGGTGCAATGTATCATACTATTTATTTTCATAAGTGTATCATACAATGCAAGTAAAGAGAGGGAAGGGGTATATGTATTATTGTTTTCACTCTTGATCTTATATGTTGTTTGATCATACAGTGCATGCTCTTTATATAGTCATTTACGTGCAAAAGTCTACAAGGAAGATTAATGAATGTTAAAAACTATATCATCCAACAATAACAAAATCTGACAATACCACTATTTTTAGTCCTTACTTTTTTACTTTTGATTAAGGGCTAGTTTAGTATTGTTATGCTTTGAAAAAAAACTGTTTCTGCTGTGCTTTGAGAATAAGTAGCTATGAAATAAAGCAACAAAGTGTTTGATAAACTTTTTGGTAAAAGTGCTTTTGAAAAAAAAAAAAAAAACAGTATTATAGTGTTTGATAAACTTTTATGTAAAATAGATGTGAAAAAAAACTGGTTTTTCAAAGCTGGGTTTTGCAGCTTTGTGTTTTTGGCTTTTTTTCACCCAAAACTGTAAAAAAAAAAAAACTGAAGCTGAATGTTTACCAAATATAAAAAAGTTCCCAACTTTTTTTTATAGCTACTTTTTTTCAGAATCACCTCAATACCAAACTATGGCTAAATCATCTGAAATTCAATTCCCATAAATTTTACAACACGCTTCGATTTTCAAGAAAATACTACAACGTTCCTTCAAAGTGCTGTTTTTTCAACAAAGTCATTTCCCGTGATGATTATTATTATTATTATTATTATTATTATTATTATTATTATTATTATTATTATTATTATTATTATCATCATCATCATCATCATCATCATCATCATCATCATCATCATCATCATCATCATCATCATCATCATCATCATCATCATCATCATCCACATACCCACAACCATGGTACTCACCTCGTCACCCTTTCGCTTCAAAACGTGTGGTCAAATTAGCGTAATGGGCAATCCATAAATCTGCTAGAGATATGAGAACCCAAATTTATATTAATATTTTCCATCGGAGCAAATGTGTTAATTTTTGCTACCGGAGCCACTCTTTGGGATTACCATCTGCAAATATATCAGATATGTAGGGATTACAAAGATATCGCAAAAGGATCTGCTTTTCACCTATTGTTTTTTTAGCTTTCCACATGCTCTTCTTTATTTCTGACCATCCGATTGAATAAATCAAACAAAGATAACGAACATGATTGAATAAGAGTATGTAAGAAGAGAAAGAAAAAAAAATATATATGTTTATCATTTCCCTACAGAATTTCATATTTTTTTGTAAAAGTTTTCTTTTTTGCAATGTAAGTGCAGCTCTCTCCCTACATTTTACAATTCTCGGAGAAAATTGGTGTCGAATGCCGAAAACACTGTCTTGTAATGGAACTGTGCACTAAGCCGAGAGCTCGACATGATGAATGAGATGATAATCTGCACAGAAAGAACTCAAGATCTTCTCCCCACTACTGCACCTAATTAATCACGAGAAGTGTTTGGGGACTTTAGGGTTTATGATTATTGCAGGATGAGCAAGGAACTCAAGTACGGACTATACTAGAAACCCTAATAGCCTATGACTGTATTGTCAAAGTCTGCGAGGCTTTCTTAGCTCACAAGAAATCCCTTAATTGCACTAAGTTAAATTCGGGAATATCACTTAACTTGGTCCACAAGGAATAGTATAATTAAAACTCTAACCTTCCTAAGTTAACTGTGAAACCAATTCTGGATAGGGAACTAGGGTTTAGTCTAACAAGATTTAGTTCTCATAAGTGCTATCTTTATGCTGGTTGGATATGGATCCTTCGTAGTTGAAGAATTGTAATCCTATATTTCTGATGAATTATAAGTGCGTAGTTGTGGTGTTTCTTTCAGCATGTATGACCTTTGTTCCACAAGGATTTCCCATGTGGTTTTTTCTAATTAAAATATGCTAAAATCACGTTTGACATGCAGATCTTACGTAACTTCTAAAACGTTCTTAACGAAGTTTCATTTGGCCTAAAAAAAAATCTACTTCTTCGTTGCTATTTACATTTCTAATATGGACGACAACGAGATTCCAAATTCAATCCCTCTCTCCTAATGTTTGTAAAAATGTTGCTAATAATAAATAATCACAAGTGAATTTTAATTTGGCAAATTGGCTGAAATAATAAATTTACAAGTTTCAATTGTTATCCCTTTGTAGTATTTGATCCATCTACATCAACACTTATCGTCAGTATGTAATTTTGATCGGTTCAACAATTACAATTTATAAATTCATATTTTAGCATATTTCTTTATGTAGTTTACAAGTTTTATAACATTTCAAATTTTCAGGTTTTAGTGGTAGAGCATATTATCCTCTACACCCCTAGCATGAATTCAACCCCAAACAATCACTCCTTTTGAAAAGCAGAAAAAGGAAGAAAATCTCCAAAGCATATAAATATAGAAATATGCTTTAAAAGATAATAAAAAACAATGAAGCCAAGAGAAACCAAATACCGTTTTGAGAGAGTTCCAGAATTCTCACTATTTTTTAGATTTATAAACCAAATTCAAGTTATTGAAACCTTTAATAGGAATTCTCACAAAACTATCAACTAATCAGAACGGTTCTTTATCAGGCTGTGGTACTTGATTCGCCATAAAAGAAGAGGATTATATTATAACAATCCTTTTAGTTGCTTCGTTCTCTATTTGTATGTGAGCGAATTCTTAAGAAAATCATTTTGTTTCTACCGAGCTAAAACAATTTGTCGAATAAAAGAATTGTCTTCCAGATTTCAACAGAAACCCAACATGGGTTAAAGTCTAAAATTCTAAGAAAACAGATTGTATACAATTCTGGATGCTAAGATCATCATTCAAACAAAAACAATTAAAATATTTAATTGGCTATTCTCTTTCAACACCAAAGTTTAAGTCCCTCCCCGTCGTTGAGATAATTTTAATGAAAAATATGTTATGGTTTGTAAAAAAAAAAAAAAAAAAAATGGAATCGAAAATAAAATTTGCCACAAATATTGTAATATTTCATTGGGAAAAATCAGATTAATATTTCATTCTTTCCTTTCTTTCTTATCACAAAACAGAATACAACAAAAACTCATTGGTGGTGTTGGTCTCCATATAAGCTGCCGCCGCCGCCTTGACCCCGCAACTGGTCATGATGACGTCATCAACTGATCTGCCATTGGTGGTGGGCTTCTTCTGGGGTGGAAGATGATGGTGCTCTTGATCGGAGGTAGAGGAGCTGCAGGGAGGATGGTAATACAACCGTCCGGTTTGTGGGCAATGAGAGTGAAACCTTGCTGCTATTCTCACCCCCGTATCCAATAATTCCACCCACTTCGCCGCCATCTTTCTGGATTTTTATGTCTCTCTGCCAATCTTTTTCTTGCTCTCTTCGTAGAGAGAGAAAGAAAGAGAGAGAGAGAGAGAGAGAGAGAGAGAGATGGGAGAGAGAGAACCCAATACAAAGAAGGGGGCGACCTTGGTCCCTTTAATAGCCTTTCCTACGGTACTTTTGTCCTTCCATTTGTATGGTTTTATACAAAGGTCCCAAATTTTCTATCAATTGTTGCGGTGCCCTTTTATTTTCATTAATTTCTTCTTATGTGAAAGGCTTCAACGAATCAATTTACTCAATTTTTAGGGCAAATGGTGGTGTGGATATATTAAAAAAGCTTACGAAAGAAACAAATTTAAGAAAAAAAACATGGTAGATTCTATTATTTTGGTGTGGGTTAGCCCGATTTCAACAACCAACTGTGGGGGTACAGAATCAAATTCTACGATTTATTAAAAAAGAATAAATTTTTAGTTTATAAGATAGTAGCGTATTTGGACAATTAAAGTTAAAACGTCAAAACTTGTGATTTGCTACTTACTTATGCAGAGTGTGGAATTTTTGACTAACTTAAAGATTTAAGGGGCGCTAAATATGACCATTTAATTTGATATCAAGTGAGGTGATAATATAAATTTAGACTTGCACACTTCACATATAAATTTATAAATTAAAAATTGCATGGTTTTTTAGGGTGATGTGTCCACGTGATGACGAGAATGAAATAGAATTCCACCATATTAATGAAAAGTTGAAATATAGCAGAGTTGAATGCCTGAAATGAAAATATGCCAGAATAAATAACCCTTGTAACTTTTTCTAGGCCAAGATTTGACTCATTCATTTTGTTAATTCATTTTTGGTCCAAGGAATGCTGCGTCGTGTTCTGCAGGGCTACGCGTTGAATATTCGCATTTAGTCGAAGACTCGGTGCTGAAACGGAAGAACATCAGCCGCTTATGTGGTATAGAACGCTTTAGGGCATGAAAATACCGAAAAGTCCCTTCTTATAAGCCCTTAGTTGGATTTCCTTGAGGGTTCTTCAGATGACTATCCATTCTTTTTTTTTTTTTTTTTTTTTTGAATAATCAATATTATCTATACTAAGAAAAAGGTCAGATTTAATCTCATACTGAACTAGCAATAATATAATTCAAATTCGTATTTGATGAGAATCGAACTTAATACCTCTCACTTATTAGTGAAGAGAAAAACTATCAATTTTTATCTTTGACACGTGAACTATGATTCATTTCAAGAACAATCACCAGCCATCCATCAATCATGTCATACAGAATATATAATTATAGCATTTTAATTAAAATATTACCTTGTCGGTTTCTTTAAAGAAAAATGGATTGGTACGTATTAGTGAATAAAAATGTATAAAGGTTGCTTCAACCATCCAAATTTGAAACCATCACGCGATGGTTTGGTGGTTAGTGTAAATTCCAAACTCATAGTACGATTGGTCATGAGTTCAATTCTTGACGTTAGTGAAATACACAATAATAATTAGGACCTCGCTGAAATGTCTTTATGAGTCTTTTCAACTCTTGCAAAAATAGATTATAACTGATCTCTTTTTAAAAAACAAAAACACCGCCCTAATTTGGTGCTTTATTCTTTGCTTACGCATTAGGTTTCTGGTTATTCATTTCAAAGCCAAAGTTCAGGTTCGCCATTACATTCACACCGGATTAAATGCCAAACCAATACTTACCTCACGTTAATATAAAGAACGTACCATTATAGTAACTAATTAACCTTTAGAATTTTATATTTTATTTTCTGGTGTCACTATATACACACCTATAATATATATTATATTCGCAACTTTAGCTATCCATCATATACCAAAATTTCCCAACCCAATCAAGGGAGCGGATCCGGATCTGATAGCTAAAACCCCATTATTTCTGACCCGACCCGTACATCCTCAACCGGGTCTCCTTTAGCTACCTACCAAGCTAGCTACCTTCTCATGCTACCTGCAAATAAAAACAATAAATCATAATTAATATGAAAATGAAATTTAAGTGAACTTAAGAAGCCATTAGAATCTTGAATTTTGATCATACTAATAGTATATTTTTATAGTCGAAATTTTTATTTTATTTTTTGTTAAAGTGAAAATATTTTTGTTCGTAACCATATAAATTATTGATAGATAAATTAATTAACAAAGTTTAAAATTTAAATTCATTTGGCAACACTTGAATAACAAACTTATAAATATATATACCGAGTAAACGTAAGGATTGTGACGGCCTCCAGAGCCTGCTCTTTTGACCTTCTCAAGCTTCAACAACCTGCAGCAACAGAAAGACACCATCTATTTTGGTCAACAATATTCTTCACCACGAGTAGCCAATCAAGTATCGCCACGTAATGTTGTTTTCTACGTTCTAACTCAAACGTCAGATCCTCTTCCCGCGTCTTTCCAGAGTTTATATCGGACGGTCGAAAAGTTTCAACCATTCGTGCATATCACATGCAAAGTTCCAAAAATTAAAAGAGAGAAATGGAATGCTAACATTCTGAGCGCTTTGCTGGTGTCAGGACTGTCACCGATGGTCTGACGGATCTTGACTTCAGAGAGCCAGCCGGCGCCGGCCAAGAGCTTCAGAATGGCCTCGGCTTTCCGGCGCATGTGGGACGACCAAGTCAGCCGCCTCCGTTTCATCGGATCCTCCCGGACCGCCGCAAGCTTGATATTGCTCCATCCTGATCTCGACACGTGGTGTTGGCTTCGGCTTCGCGCGCTGGAAGCCGCGCTGGAGGTGGTGGACACGCACGAAGACTCAGTGGTCTCAGACCCGAACGACGCCGTCGCTTTGGGCGATCCAGAGACGGTTTTCCAGGTCGTCTGAGTCTTTGAGCGGCTTCTCCGAACAACCTGATTAGGAAAAAATTCAAATTATGTAAACAAGAAAGCAAATACTAATTGATTAGAGAGATTAATTAAAAACCAGATTAAATAATCAAACTTCTTAATTATCAGCTCAATCTTCGTTCCTGAAAACGATATTCTAGCAAATTCACGAACACAAAAATCACAGTCCGATTTCTTGCCAAAATACAGCCAAACAGAAGATTAAGAACAAGATTATGTTTGTGTAAAAGGCAATCGGATTATGCAGAAACTCAGCCAAACAGAGTGCAAAAAAATTGGAAGAAAAACAGAGAGAGAGAGAGAGAGAGAGAAGATCAGGTTGAACTGAGATTCATCTCACTGTGAAGAGAAAAATTGAAGAAAACCGAGATCACAGTAAGAGGAGAGCAGATTCAAGTAAAATGATGAGAAAAATCGAACTCGGAAATCACAGTTGGAATTCAGAGTTGAAAAGGCCACTTGGATCGGATTATGCACGAATTCAAAACTACAGTTGGAATTGAGCTCAGGTTATGCACAAATTCAACCAAACAGAAACTACGAATTGAAAAACTGGAAGAGAAACAGAGAGAGAAGCTCACAAATCACAACAAAATCAACCAAACAGCACCTAAAAATTCAAAACATTGATCACAAAGAGAGAGAGAGAGAGAGATCACCTTGAGATTCATCTGACGACGAAGAGCAGCAAGCGCCATGATCCTGATCTTACAAGCTCGAATCTCATCCGTTGAGATATCGCTGGTAGTGATCAACGAAGTGCAGGACTTGGTGGAATCGCCAGAAACCGAGCTTCCTCTGCCACTCTCGATCTTGCTTCGCTCCTGATAGTCGTCTAAACAGAACCTGCAAGTTCAAGCAAATGAATCAGAAGATTTTAAAACGATCGAAACGCAGAAACGCACAGATTAAAACGAAGCGAATTGAAAGCGTGGATCACTTTGGAGGTGTGGCGGTGAGGAGAAGCAGAGCCGAAGCAACTATGCGTTCGGTTGGAGACGGAAACGGAGCCGTAGCCATAGCCATTGCTTCTCTCCCTCTAGCTCTGAAAACTGGCGGTTCTTTGCCTATATTTGAAAATTTCTCTCTCTAAAACCTTTTCCTTCTCTCTCTAAACCGTTTAAGATGGTCACGTGGAGAGGAGATTGCCTTGGGTAATGAGCCTGCGGGCCTCGGAGTTTGTTGAAGAGCCAGCTGGCTACCTGACCTGTTTGATTGTCGCAAATTTTCATTGGGCCTGTTAAGTGTTAACTAGGAATTGCGATGATTGCATAACCCGACCCATCGTCAGATCTGTTTTTTTTTTTTAATTTTATTTTCTACCTAGAAATTTTATTAATTTCTCTAGCAAATATTTAGTTTATGAGGTTCAAATGCTAAGTTTTAAATAATTAATAAAATTCACAAGTGGACTGGGGAGGCAAGGAGAAAAGGAAGAGATAAAATGTGATTCTAGAAAATAACTGAACTGCTTTTTTTTTTTGGTAATGATTTATACTAAATATTAAATATAATGAATTGTTAATAATAAAATATTCAAAAAAATTTAAAATAAAGAGAGTTGTTGGAGATGAAAAGTTAAAAAAACTAGCTAAAGTATTTTTTCGACACCGGATTAGGAGAATCCATCCTACCTAAATGATAATAAATGGTTTGGGAGAAAAATTGCTTTGCTTCTAGAAGATCTCGAAGCACTTTCGTATAATTCAAAACACTTTTATGTTTGGCAGAAAATATTTATAGTGATAGGTAATAGAAGCGTTTTCTAGATAAGTACTTTGAGCTCTAAAGTTGAGAGATATTTTTAGAAGGTGTTTCGAAAATCCGTGAGTGCGTACTTTGCTAGATAACAAAAAAATTCGCACCTTCTATTCACCACACAATGAATTTTGAAGAAATTAGTTTTACAAGTTAATACAAAGAACAAAAATATAAACAAGAATTCTATTGAAGAGAAGGAAAAATTTAATGGTGAGGGAAATGTAGCATACTTACAAAGTTACAAGTACCAAAACGAATAAGGAAATTGATCGAATGTACAGAATCGGCAGCAGTGTTTCTG
Source organism: Pyrus communis (assembly GCF_041283825.1). Lineage (NCBI taxonomy): Eukaryota > Viridiplantae > Streptophyta > Magnoliopsida > Rosales > Rosaceae > Pyrus > Pyrus communis. The sequence goes on along the minus strand of NC_142576.1, from coordinate 19,317,219 downwards.
ATACATGCACAAATCTGCATGTAGCACTTCATGTCCAACTAGGTTAACTTCCGCCATATGGATCCCTTGGAACTCGATAAGCACTTCACTCGCGGAAAAACGAAACCCGGCTTTACGGGGTTTGAATTGACGAGAGAATTCCCGTATATCTCTTTGCACTCTTGTACCACCTGTTTGACAAACATGTTGCATGGTTGTAGTTTTTATTTCTTCCCGCCGGGGAAAAACAAAGAAGAAAAAAAAAGGGAATCGTAGGAATGCACACACCTCTTTGGCATCCTTCCGTGGTATGCCTTCCCGCAGTGCAACAAGCTTCTGAACAACCTCGGGCAGCAAATGGACGATAAATATTCAAATGCAAAATAGTCAAGTGCAACTCAATATTTGATTTTGCTAGCGGAACCGCATTTATTTGTGGTAGGGAGACTTCACAATCAACCACAAACTACTTTGGCAATCGTTTCTTATGGAGCGTTTGCATGAGGCACTTTATAGTTCAATGGAGCTTGGTATAAATTGTTATAAATGTACTACATGAATTAAATAAAACGGCTTGCAAAATTACTAGATGCAATACAGTTCGCTTAGTGTCTTTGCTGTGCATTTCTTGTGTCTTAATAATAATATTATTATTATTAAAATATTTTTATTTTCCCATCTTCCACACTTCCCTTCCCTTCCATTCCTGCACGCCATCCACCCAGCACAGATAATCCATTCCCACCGCTGCCTCCAAACCTCCTCTGACGCCGTTGCCCTCCTGTCCTTCAAATCCCAAGCCAACCTCAACAACAAGCTCCTCTACACCTCCTTTCCTTCAACGCCGTCGCTTCATCCTCCTGCATCTCCACACCTCCGATGCCGTTGCTTCGTCCTCCCGTCCTTCTCCCTCCGTGGCTCCTTCCCTCCCGACACCCTCTCCCGCCTCGACCAGCTCCGCTCCTCACCTCCACAACAACGCCCTCTCTGGCGCAAGAAAAAAAAAAAGGCTGACATCATATGCCGTCCGACGCCACGCTGACGTCAGATCAACCGATCTTAAGGTCTGTCAATTTTGGGCTGGCCTGGAGACCAGCTTGGGCTGGGTGCCAGGCAATGGAACGGGTTGGAGTGGATTGGCTGAGTGCCAGTCTTGTTTTTTGGCTGAGTGCCGGCCTAACCACCTCCCGGTGGAACTGCTCTAAAGAAGTCCATCAGAACCTCTTCCTCTAATCACCCCCAAATGCCACAGTGTTGTTGACGGTACATGCAGCTTAAGTCACCCTAAATAGGCACTTGCTAATTACAGTAACAAATAGGAGGATCTTAGCTTGGCTCGTGGTCTTTGTACTAATTTAGCCCATATTTATTACAAGTCATGCAATGAAATCATTTATTGAAAACGAAAACAAAGACTTGGGATATCAGCTGCAGCTAATAAAGAAGCCCATTACCTGGACATAATAAAGCTTTAAACAGAACGATTGAAAACAAAGAAATAGAGGGACGTAATAAAAAGAACCAAGATTAATACAGAATGAATAACACAACTAAGATGGATGCTGCATAACCTGCTCAGCATAGTTTTGTGGGAGAGCTTCCAAAGTGCTGTTAACCTGCATTCAATTTAATAGGAAGAACCTTTGGTAAATTACTTATCAACCAATCAATAAAATACAGACAATTAAAGGTACGAGATTCACAAACCATTGCACATAAAGGTTCTAACCCAATTTCCGAAGCAGGTTCTTGAAGTCTCTGTCTTTCGGCAGCTTGAAAATCAATCATCACCTGAAGAATCACAGAGGCCAATATTGCAGCTCATTAATTTTTTCATCTGATACCAAGTGAAGAAACATTCTTAAATCTGGGAAACCTAAGGAAGAACATTAGCACATCCAGGTAAACTCATGCCTATCTCAAATCATTAGGCAAAAACTTTTGAATCTCGTAAAATTAAACTCTATTTATATGGGCATCAAAAAATGATTAAATGCCAAAAAAGTATTGAAATGAGAAATGTTTGCCAAGTCACCACAATAGTGCATCAGCATGAAAGCTTCAGCTGAAATAACCTGAATAATTGCCAAGGCAATTTTGTAGAGCATCAGATCAGTGTTATTATCACGAACTATTTGCACTTGCTCTTCTAGGATCCTGAATAAATCAACGGCAGCTGGCGTATAACTTCTCATCTTCTGTTTTCTTTGGTGGTTGTACCTTACCAGCCTCTAAGATATTCAAGTACCATTTCTAGAAAACATAAGTGCAAAATTATAGGCAGACATTAGAAATTTAAACGAATGAAAAGAACTAAAACATAGCATAGGGAGATTATTAGAAGAATATTACTACCCTTGTCGTAGCTTGCATTCTCTCAACATAAGAATTCATAAGGGGATCCATGGAACCACTCTCAGAACAAACTTGAGCCAGAGATACATCGACCCCAAGCCCAATAAGATTTTCTTGGTATTCAACCACCCAATCAGTTACCTAGTTCCAAAAAAGAAGGAACAATAGGAAGAGGACTAAGAAAATCAAGTTGTAAGATGAAATTCAGAACTTGAAGAAAGTAAAGATACCTTCACAATTAAAACAATTAACTAGGATCCGCACTAGAATCTACGATGCATGGACACGAACGCGGACACAAGAATACGACACGGAGATACGTTAAATTTCTAAAAATTAAGACAATGGATAGGGCAATTTATATAATAAATATATATTTTAAAAATATATTTTAAATAACAATAAAAAAATAATTACTCAAAATTTAATTTATATTATTCAAACTCTCAAAAAGAAAGGATGGTAGTGGTGTAAATTCGGTAGGCTATGTAGTTTTGGGCTTTAGTCTCATTTAAACCCTAAAAAAAAAAAACAAAAGAAACTGATGTGGTAGAAACTAACACACAAATTAAACCCTATAATTTAGACGATTGTAGTACGAGCAAGTAGGGATCGTTCTAGTCCGAGGATTAGGAGGGATGCCAATCAACACAAATTAAACTTAAAAACTGAAAACTAAGCTAGACTAACACAAAATAAGAACTAAGGGGGATTTTTGGACGAATTTTGACAAAAATAAAGTAAATTGCAGCAAACGAATTAGGTCTTGTACGAGATATAGGTGAGAGGCTAGCTAAAGGATTGTTCTCCACACATGAAACATATGCATTCAAATCGATTTCCAGTTATTATTTTTATAAACCATGAATGACAATGCCCCAAATTAACTGTGAACTGCACAAATTAACTCTCAGATTTTCCTAGGTTCATTGAATTGGACTCAACGACGCAACCAAATTATTCTTCTCAAGTTTCCTAACTATGAAAAGCATGATAGAGATACATCTCAAAGATCATTAAGTTCTGTGAAAATCATAAGCATTGACGAAGCATTCGTAACTATGAAAAGCATGATACTCCTGCCAAGAATTTACTTAACTCAATCATGACTAGTGACTTTTACTACTTGCAAATATAAGTCCATAACGATTAGGTGAAATTCCTTTATATTCTAGCATCAAATCCCTGCATGCAAACTAAGTGTGCACCCTTAATAAACATACAAGAATAAATTTTCTATAAAGCAGACAAGTAAATCTCATTCATGTTTTATGAAACAATAACTGAATGTAATCAATTTATATAAAAATATGTTCATGGCTTCGAATTCATCTCTAGCTAAAAAGAAACTTAGTTACAATTGTTCATCATAACTGAAAAACAATCTAAATTAAACATTGAAAATTAAAACAAAGAGAGAAAGAACCCAGAAAACTCCAGCAACTTTAATAGATGAATGGTAGGCATGGCATCCCCTAAATCTCTGCAGGAATTTCATATATATAGGGGAAAATGGCTGAATCTAAGGAGGAAAGGGTTTTAGCGTTTTTGAGTTATTTTAGGACTCTAAAAATCAGGTAGAAAGTGTTGGAATGTGATTAGGATTCCTCCTTGTTGCTGGACATAAGATAAGATAATGTTGGATAAGATAGGATAAGATAAGATAAGATAAGATAAGTTTGGATAGGATAAGATAATGTTCCTATCCAATTATGATTCCTCTTTCTTGTGTAATTCCTTACCTTCCTAGCCTCAACTTTAATTTCTTCAGATTTTAGCACATGTCTAGTACCATTTAAACACAAAAAACGTTCAGCCCATATGCTTTCCACGCATGCTATCCAATCCAAGTCCAAAACTGCTCCAAATTGCTTCATTTTGCCATTTATTGTCATCTTTACCAATTGGACCTACAATAATATGAAAATAACATAAACTACCAAAATAAATGGAAATTAACTAAGTAAATGCAAAGAAATAAGATAATAAAGTCGCATAAATATGCTCCTATCAAATTCCTCCACTCTTAGCTTTTGCTAGTCCCCGAGCAAAACAAAGAAAATAAAACAAAACCTAAACCTTCCAACAATTGCCTCAGGGATTTCCAATGAAACATGACATGTTAAAAATCATTACTTACATAGATTTTAGCCATCCTTACTCTCGAACTTATACTTAACAGCGGTAACCACTCACTATCTCTCATTTAATCATTTAAAACAACATATGAAAGTAGTAACATGCCTTAGATAATTCACTCAATTCCTCACCGGATATACTCTCTATTTTCACATAGATTTTCTGACTACACTCCCTATACTAAGTATATGCGAGAAGATTAATGTAAACATATAGACTAGCACTCACATATGTTAAAATAAAGAAGGCACTTTTTGAAATTATTAATATAAACATGTATATGATCTCATGAATAGAATGCCACTACTTAGAAGTGAGAACTAGGGATTTCATATGCTCATACCAATTTCAAACTCCACATATTGAAACACATAACAACCAAGATAAAAGTCTAAGGGTTGTAATAGGGCTAAGGTATTGGCTAACAAAGAAAGGTTAAGGATAAACAAAGGTTCTTAAAGTGATAGTAAGCAGAGTAATGAAATCAACACTTAGAATTTAATTTTTGATTGCAGCACCCAACATTAACCACAAATGGGAGTTTCGTACAAATTTAGGGTCAGATTCACATTTTTGGACCCTTCTTCAGTAACCAACACTTATGAACTCATTCTCACTTCTTTTCAACCTGTTTTTTTCTTTTCTCAACTTTTCTCAACTTTTTTTTTTCTTTTTTTTTTTCAACGTTTTCCTTCTTCTTTTTTTTTCTGTTTCTTTTTCTTTTTCTTTTCTTTGAAACATACGCATTACTTCATTGGATTCAAAAGAACAAATTCTTCCCCCACACTTGTTTTTCTGCAAATCTTCCCAATAAGTCATGCTTCACTATTATTTAAGAACAAGGGTATGGATATTCCTATGCTAGGCTAGGTAGGGATAATGCAAGATAACAAAGACAATAGGCTAAATAAGGCTCAAAGGGGTTAAACCTACAATATATATGCAAGGGATAAGGCTTTTTGGCTATGGTGGTAACTAAACACCTTCATCTAGTTATTTGTTATGCAATCAATTTTATGCTTTAAATGAAACGGGTATGAGTTCTAGTATTTGGAACTAAAATGATGAAAAAACATTCTAAGTAGCAACCAAGCACAAAAATAATGAAATCATGCAACGACTATAGAAAACAAGAATATCACAGATTAATAACTCTTCAAACAAATAATAGGCTCAAGTCTCACAGGGTTGTAGCGTTAGTTTGAGTTTCTTCCTTCAAGCATGTTACAAAAATTGATTTTTTTTTTTTTGTGATTACATGTGAATTTGTAAATGACACAAATCCTCATAATCGTGTTGGAAGGTAACCTAAGACACACACAAGCAACAAAAACGACTCTTTTTTGGTATTTTCTCAAGCTTTTTCGAATTTCTTTTATTTTTATTTTATTTTTATATTTTTTATGACACACAATAAAACACTTTAAAATAGTGAATAACAATATTAGTAGTGATAGGTGGTGAATTCGAAAATAAGTCATGAAAAACAATCTGTTTACTACCCCCCCCCCCAACTTAAAGCTAACATTGTCCTCAATGTTTCAAAAATAAACTTAAACAAGAAAGCAATAAAAGATAACTAGCTAACAAGAAAATCATGGCAAAGTAAAAACAATAAAGAGAAGGGTAAAAGAGAGCAAATTTAGTTGTAGAAGGTGAAAATTCCAATGTTTCTTTGTTTGAATAAATGGGTTGCCTCCTAAGAAGCGCTTGCTTTAACGTCTTCCAGCTGGACGATACCTCCATCTAAGCTTTTCTAGGGCCAACGGCATGGAGGGGTACATCCTCCACGACATGCTCCTTAAAACTTCCATGCATTGGATCTATGAACGGAAGGGGATAGTGATCTTTCCTAATTGTGGCGTTGAGCTTCCTAAAGTCAATGTAAACTCTCCCACCAACTTGGATTCGATTGGGCACCTGAACCAAAGAAGGTAACAACGTATTAGTTGAAATGAGAATTGGAATTAGAATAGGTGGCTCACCGATGTGCTTCGATGAAGACTCAAAAGTAGCAGAACTATCAACAATTTCAGAGGTGGTGTTCTCGGCCTTGGGTACTTTGAGGACAATGACTTGTCCCATGTGATCCACTCCAATTCCCTTTTCAATGGTGGTTCTAAATACATCATTCTTGATAGCTGCTGAACGTTCCTACCTTATATTTTCAATCACTTTAATGGCAAAGCAAGAATGAACATCATTAGGATACTTAACAGATTCAGAAACATTAAAATTAATCATATCGCCATCAAACTCCATAGTTAACGCTCCCTTGGACACATCAATCTTGGTTTGGGCCGTTTTCATGAAAGGTCTTCCAATTAAGATTGGCAATGGTGTAGAGTAGGCTGAATCTTCCATCTTAAGCACATAAAAATCTGCTGGAAAAATCAAATGGAAAGGTTCTTACCGGTTAAAAATAGGCTTAATCTGGAAAAAAAAAAAAGAAAAAAAAAAGAAAAGGTTCTTACCTGTGAAAACTAGTGCAAATTTGTTTTCCATATGGATACTAATTTTTTCATAGGATAAAATGAATTTAGGGAGCTTTAATGAAAATGGCTTCTCTAAACTTTTTATTAACAAAAAACCATCCACTAACTTTATTTAATAAAGAAGGCTTAAATTTTAATAAAAATGACTTAAGTTTTAATATAAAAGGACAAAAGTTTAACATAATAATTAAAAAAACAAAAAATCAAAAACAAAATCTGACGCGCATGTCACATCACTTAATTACACACACTTTTCCTCCCTTAATCTTTCTCCCTCCACCGTTATTAGCTCCTCTCTCTCTCCCCTCTTTCACGTATTCTCATCAAATTTCTCTCTCCTCTCACCTCACTGATTCACATCAACTTTTTTTCTTTTCTCTCATCTCTCGTATCACTCTACTCTCACTCTATAAATATTACAATTTTTACTTTTTATTTTATTGTATGTTTATTTGACCCTTGTTTCATAATTTTTTTGGAACAAACTAAGTAATAATATTACAAGACAAAAAATAAAGAATTTTTTTCATTTTTCAATTTGATAAACAATGCTTATTTTAATTTGAAATAGTGATTAGTAAAGCCCACGCGCTCAATCCGCCTCGTTTACATTTGGTGTGTAAAAACATCTAATTGTTCCCCTATCTTTGATGATTCTTATTGTATTTTTGTTATGATTGATTGTGTAGATTATTGATCATTGATTTCCTCTTTTGTAGAGAAAGTTTTCGGTCCTGGTTCAACCGAAGCAGTATATGAGGAATACCTACACCAAAACATCTTCCAAAACTCCTTTCGGATATGCATTTGATCGATCAGCCAATTGAATAATGACACCATCATTTTTAAGCTCTCCTAGATTCATAGATGCATAAACAAAATATGGCATAACATTAATGGAAGCACCTAAATCTAGCATAGCATGTTCAAACCTTGTATTACTAATAACACAAGGGATAGTGAAACTACTTGGATCTTTGCATTTGGGTGGCAGCTTTCTTTGCAAAACTGCAGAGACATTTTCACTTACATGTACCACCTCCTTCTCCGGAATCAGTTTCTTTGTTGTACAAAGCTTCTTAAAAAACTTAACATACTTCGGAACTTGCTTTATTGCATCAAGAAGCGGGATATTGACTTGTACCTTCCTGAAGGTTTCTAAGATGTCTTTTTCATTCTCTTCTTTCTTTGATTGCATAAACCTGCGAGGAAAAGGCACATTTGGTGGAATAAGGTTAGAAGGAGTTGAATTCGAACCAACCATACCTAATTTGGGAGGTACATGACCCTTAGAAGGCTGCGACAAAGATTGTTCTTCCCTTGCTGTGGCCTTGTCCAATTCTTTTTCTTCGGGCAGCAACTGTTCGTCCTCTTTTTGGCTTTATTTATACTTTTTTGGATTGGTTCCAATCTTTTTATCACTTCTCAAGGTAATAGCCTTATCAGCTTCAAAACCTCCCTTTGGATTTACAATGGTTGAACTAGGAAACTTGCCTTGTTCTCTAAATTGTCCCATGAATTTTGCCATTTGCCCTATTTGATTCTTCATTTCGCCTATCTCTTTGGCTTGATTTTGTAAACCCTAAGTAAAAAAAGTTAGTGCTTGAAGAATTTTATCATTATCCATTGACGAACTTGAATTTGGTTGGGAAGGTTGTGGAGGCAGCTGTGGTGGTGCAAATGGCCTTTGATAGAGCCTAGGAGATGGCTGTCTATATCTGCCTTGCTATTGAGTTTGTTGGGGTTCCATCTACTTCATATTTGGATGATCTCTCCAGCCCGGATTGTAGGTGTTGGAAAATGGGTCATTCCTTGGTTGATTTTGGCCTTGATAACCTATGGCATTGGCACTTTCCCATCCCCCATTCTCCATTAATTGAAGACATTGATCAGTAGGGTGTCCTTGCATAGAGCACATGCCACATACAGCTACACTTTGCACTTTGGATCCTTCAACAACTTGTGATATAAAAGTAAAGAAATTAGCCATTTGAGATTGAAGTTCTGAAATAGCACTTACCTCATTAACTTGATTTTGCCGTGTAGGTTCTCTTTGTCCAAACTCCTTCGTATTGTTGTGCATTCGAGGCTCGATTCGCTATTAAGGACTTTGCAGCAACTAGTGTTTTGTCAACTAAAGCACCTCTTGTTGAAGCATCAAGCATTTGTCTCTCAAGTGGAAGTAGTCCTTCATAGAAATATTGAATTAAAAGCTCTTCCTTTATTTGATGTTGTGGACAAGATGCAACTAAAGTCTTGAAACGCTCATGATACGCTAGAAAGGATTCTCCTGGGCCTTGTTGAATTCCACTAATTCTCTTCCTCAAAAGAATGACTCTTGAAGTTGGAAATAATTTCTCTAAGAATGCTCTTTTCAAAGAGCCAATCTTTAGCCTTTTCCAAAAGAGAGAATGGAAAGGCTTTCATCTTCAAAATATTCCCATCCACATTGATTGGTGTCATGCTCGAGCATACTACTTCAAATTCCTTAAGATGCTTATTCAGATCTTCCATGGATAGCCCATGGTATTTACGAATGTGATGAAGCAAACTAGACTTCAATTCAAACTCATCAATTTTTCCTTGAACTAACGCAGGGTATTGAATGCAGAGAGGAACGGCATTGTCTAATCTCGAGGCTGAAAGTTCCTTTATTGTTCGATTGTCAACATCCATGTCTTGTTCCTCTTCCAATTCTGTTTCAATTGATTGGATTGAATTCTGGCTGCTTCCTCTTCTTTCTCAAAGTTCGTTCAAAATCGTCGTCAAATTCCATTATATGCCCACGGACAGGTTGAGAACTTCAAGTCATAAACTACTACCTAAAGTAAAGAAAACAAAGCAAAACAAAATCAGAAACACAAGAAAAGACACGAATAGAAACAAAGGGGAATATTAGCAATTTTGCTAACCTTTGGGTCATATGGTTAGAAAGAAATAGAAGGATTTTAAAGATTATAGCAGGTTGAGGACAAATGAACGTTGATATGGGTTAGATTTTGATGATCACCTTGGGTTTTAGTTTCTACGGAATTTAAGAACTCCCTCTCAGCAACTCTTCTCAATTGGAAGGCTGTAGCATGTTAGAATCATAGTTTCAACTTTGTTCTCTATTGGATGTGAAATTTAAATGTCTGGTTTCTTCTTTTTCCCTCATAGGATATATCTGGGAGTAGAATCCTTGTCCAAATGTAACACTTGTAGGATTAATAAAAGTTCATTTGTTCTAAAATAATAATAATAATAATAATAATAATAATAATAATAATAAATACAAAACTATCACCTAAGTTCCACTTATGCACTAGAAAAGTTCATTGCATCACTAAATGACAAACATCATATAAAGCAGCTTCATTCAATGTGGTTGCAAAAAAATAAATCCAAACTTTAAATGTACAAAGAAACAACAAAAAGTTTTAATAGCTTTGCAGATACCGAGAAGAACTACCCCTATTAAACAATTATTCATATAATATAGAAAGTACCTGTCTTTGGAAAGATTATAGAAGTTGGAAATGTGGCCCCATAATGTCTTCTCAAATGTCTCCCAGGTCCTATCAACATCTTCGAAATATACACTACATCACACAAAATACAAAATTGAAAAAAAAATAATAACAAGTCATTATGCTACAAATCATGAATCATGTATGGGAAGCATCATACAAACAAAATAAATTGACAAAAAAACTATTATTGTGGCCATTACCATCACCCAAGTCCTATTACATTGTCAGGCTCATCAAGCCAGCCAAATGGGGTCAACTTCAACAAACTAATCCAAAGCGAAGAAGACTTGCAAATAGTTACAGAACATCATAGGTATTGAGATTGCTAAAAGAGCTATAAATGCCAAAGTGAACTAGAAAATAAGATATGTACATACCTTAGCCTGCCAACCTCTTCCTTGTGAGATGATGCAGCTGTTAATGCAAATATGTGCTTTCCGTCAAGAGCTGTTAACCTCTATAACAAATTAAGGATGCAAATGAAAAAAACTGGAGCATAGAGATACAATGTAGAATGTAAAGTTTACTGAGTTACATTCAAAGATAAGTGAATCATTTGATGAGAAAAATAAGGTCGCAGCCAAAACAAACAAAAGTATAAGAAATTAAGTTTAAAAATAGCATATAGAGTAAAATTGAAACACTACTTTTACCTCAAATGTATTAATAAACTCTTTATCATCACGCAAAGAATCCCGAGCCTCAACAGCCTCAACAGAAATTGACATCATACCCTTAACATCCTATCAAAGATCAAGATAAGCTAGTGAGCAACCATAGAACAATACACGAGATCCCGAAGCTTCACACTTCTAAATATTACATATCACAAAAGAAAAGCTTGCCAACCTTCAAGGTTGTATTCAAGTTATTCCTTGCATTGCTGAGGAGCTTTATCTTATCATGGTTTTCAATCAATGTTTGGCATTCTTGACATAACCTGATGACAAGGAAATCATATCAACTGAAAAATTATGAACACATCAACGTTGAGCAATTGCTTATTATATAATCCAATACACACAAGAAATCTGCTTTAAATCATAAAGCCTCTGAAATTTCCCATGAACAACATACTTTTCAATAGAAACAAAGTTCTCGCGGAGTTGGTTTATTGACTTTTGAGACAAGGACAGTGATTCCAGCCCGGCCTAAGCTTATTCAACCTACAAGAACAATAGTTCCTTATAAGACACTTGTGATACTAATTAAGAATCAACACACAATGAACAAGCAGTGTTATTTTTATACAACAATATTGGGAGTGCGGTTTTGGCTACCCAACAAACTTAAAACCTCTGACTTATAACTCGAGAGTTATACCACTAGCCCGTAATACTACTGGCTATCAACAAGCGACTTTTGATTACGACAAAAAGAAAGAACCGTGACAATACGGATTAAATTTACACACATTGTACCTACCTAGCGACCATCATACTAAGTTGTGCATCATTTGCCTGAAAACACAAAACAAATCCAAATTACTAACATAAGTAGTTGAATTTAAGATCAGTTTTTTGCAATCTCCAAAAGATGCAAGCATATATTCATTAATTCAAGTTCCCATTTCAAATACACATTCATTAATTACATGAATAACATCAGGAAAAAAATGAAAATTACTAAAAAAATAAATTGAAGAAAAAGAGAAGGGGAAAAACCTGTTGGTGGGCAATGTAATCAGCCTTGATAGAAGCAATGGACTGAAGGAGTTCAGGAAGCGGCAAGAGCTTGCTACCTCGCAAACCGCTGATTCCTTGGCTTCCATGCCAAGATCCTCCACCATCACCTTGAGAATTATTTTTAACCCGGAAAAGAATAAGATGACAACTCTACCACTACGACATAATCCACAAACAATCGGCCGAAAAGCCCACGAATTTTCGTGGCCTAGATCTGAAATTCGAAACTATCAACTTCAAATTTAATGAAATAAGGTAGAGATTTGGAATAGGTATGAAGAGCGGATTCTAGAAATATTAGTTTTTAGGTCGTTGATGGTCAAAGAACAGCGACACCGTCGTCACCGTGATGCTGTGTCTTGGCTACTGTTGCAGCGTGGAAGGGAGAAAATGAGAACACGGGAGGGAAGGAGAGAGAGAATTAGTGTGTTTCCTAAATGGGCAAAACTAAAATAAACAAAATTAAAGGATAAGGCTATATTAGGGACCAAAATTTTAAATCAAATGATATGTCATCAATAAGAAATAAGTAGGTTAATCAACACTTAAGCAATAATCCAATCATGAAAAACTACATCATTTGGTTTACAAAATTTGGTTTAAAATTTTAATTTTCTTAGCATTACGCGTATTAAAAAGAGTGCTACTAAGAACACATAAAGGTCCAAATCTTCTTCACCAAAAAGCCGTGACCTTTCTGTGACCTCCTTAAAAATGCGACACCTGTTTACTCACTTACTAATTTTAGTTATGTTAACTTATATGTTATCCTAAACCTCTATTATCTCCTATCTTATATTCTAAAATTTTAGAGAAAAGCATTACAAGAAACAAACGACGTTTGGACTCTTCCAAAATATCCTATATCGCGACTCCTTTCTCCCTCGCTCTGACTTCCAAAATTCTCAATCTCATATCCAAGCACTAAATGATGGAGCCAAAAAGTCATGTGCAAAGAGTTGGGCACGACATAGAACAATAAAAGCTTACTGTCAATAGAACCAACCTTGAGGGTGTGCAAAAGGTGCAACCGCACAGAAGGAAGGGCCCCTGAAATTTTTTTACATGTACACATATACATATAAATATATTAAATGTGCAAGAGAATACCAAAGTTATCTACAAGCGGTAGTGGTTTAGGCTTCCTACCTTTTCACCTAGGAGCGGGGATTGATTCCCTATGGTTTTGCTTTGAAATTTCTAATTTTTGCATATTATAAACTTATTAAGCAGACAAATTTACACAAAAAACATTCAACTTATTTCAAACTCAAGACCTTTTGAAGATAGAAAACACTCCTATAAAACAAACTTACTTTTGGTTCACTAATTTGTAATATTCCAATTTTATTGAACAAAATTGAAAGTTAAGAAATAATAATAAAAAAATACAACGTTAGAAAATGAAGGGCCCCCGTCTAAATTTTGCATAGGGCCCTTAAATTTTCAAGGTCGGCCCTAACTCACAATTGCAAGGGCTATAATAGTCTCATTCATCCATTGATTTTCCTTCGACAAATGACCAAGTAGAATACAAGCGTAGAGAAGCGCCATGAAAAGGTTCATCGAAACCACCATGTGATGCATAGTTTTAATCAAGCACAAATGAGTGTTTAATTTTAGTCGAATTGTGGTGAAATGAATGGTGATACACGATTGTAATCGAGCACAAACGGGTGTTTAACTTCAATCGAAGTGTAGCAAAATGAATGGTACAATTTCAGCGTTAGGAAGCTATGGATTTATGCTCCGTCTTCCGCTAAGGGGGCTCTGCTCTAGTTAACGAGGAAGCTATGGACCTTTTAAATATGGTATATATGTTATGCCTCTTGCACATAATTGGTAGCACATTGTTGACGAGATTTTGAGGTGACTCACCCCGTTAGTGCATAAGATGATCAGATAGCAAAGCGAATGTAATTTTGAGCAAACACAAATTGTTACAAGAACAACATGTGAATATCTCAACTTTTCAAGATTCACACTAATAACTTTGTCTGCTCAAGACGTGATTGTTGTATTTTGTTGCAAGCCATAAGAAGCTATGACTTTTAGAGTACATAATTCTAAAGTTTGTAGTTCTATGAGGGTGCGTTTGTTGCATAGGACTATCTCGGACTAGAATAGCTTCATGGACTAAGCTGGATTGACTTAGAATAGACTAAGCTAGACTGACTTGGTGAAGTGTTTGGTGCAGTGTTGGACTAAGAAATAAGATAATAAAATTTTGAACATGCAATTTCCGAATCCAACACCAAATTGCAAAAACCAATCAAATGTTTAACCAAAATTAACTTAGTATATGCACTAAAATGCTAAATTTCAAAATACCTAGTTCAGAAATCATCAAATACCAACCAACAGCTGAATAATCATCGAATGAGGTTCTTTCCCAAGACGCATCTAACCATTTTGGCTTTTCTTTTCCACTGGGAATTGCTTATTTGGTTCCAAACAAGGACTTCCTCTTCTTCTTCGTTAGAGTTAGAAGCAACAGCAGCAAATTGCAATTTTTCCCTTTGAGATCTCAAACAAATTCCTACATAATCTGCTTATTCAATTGTGAGAAATTTTCAATTTTCTTCCTAATCTAATCCCCAAATTCGAGTTAATTCTTGATGCTTGACCAGAAAATTCCAAAAGTTAACAAGAAATGTAATTGCAAATTTTCTATGTTCCTAATGAAAAAATGGGATAAATTGTGAATTGGAATTGATAATTCGAAAAATTAGAGAGAGAATGGGGGGATGGAGTTACTAAGTCTTTGGGGAAGCCATATTTGATGAACTCCTTATTCTTGAACTTGTTAAGGCCCATTAAAATGGTGAAATCACCAACTCTAATCAAGCTTTGAAGTGGAACACCATGTTTCTCCCTTTGGAATTTGATCACTGCAGAAGAAAGAGACAAACTTTGTGGAGAAGAAGATAGAGCTTCCAAGTTCCATCTTCCACCGAAGCCCGTGCCGTCAAAAATTAAGGTCGATGGGCCCAAGCCATCGAAGTAGATGAAGGCGATAAAGGACGCAGGCAAGAGAGGACAAAGGAGATAAAGGACAAAACTAAGGTCTTAGCTAGTCTCATGCTTCTTAAGAGGATACGTTAAGATCGGCTAGCGAAGTTGTTTGTCAAGGCGAGTCTCACTTAGTGACATTAAAACTATTCCCATGTGCCAACAAACACAAAAATACATTAAAACTTAGTCATATCTAGTCTAATGAAAGCTAATGAGGGCAAACAAACGCCCCCTGATATTCAATCACATCGAAACATAGAAAACTTCACCTTCACAGCAAGAAAATAGATGAAAATGCCAACAACTTTGGTGACAAAGAAATTGGATACATGAGAAAAGGTCAAGAAATTGCATTAATAAATTGAAGGCAACAATTCATGTCCTTATTAGCTTACAAATATCACAAGACCATGACGAAAATTAAGTGAAATCCTAATAATGAAACTTGAGAAATACCTGAACAAAGTGTTTAGCTACCTAATTCACATCTATGACTATTTGTGTACTCTGATGCTTTATATTTTTGTGATTTGAACTTATGTGACATGTAATAAAAGGAATGAGTCCTCTGGTGTCCCCTTCAAGGAAATCGTGTTTTAATCGAGTTTTGTGCTAGTTATTTTTGGTGTTGATCTGTTTGTAGGGGATATTTTGTCAAATTTTTGGTAGAATTGAGCTGAAATTTTTTTTTGAATTGTCACATATTAATTATTTTTACTTATGGCTTTGTCACTACTTTGGTGTTGGCCAATACTGCTTGACTTATATTTGCGTGGCTAGTCGGGTCGATGTGTGTCACTTTAGGTAGGAGGAGAATGACTTATAAAATGAAATCAAGTATTTCAAACTGATACACCTTATCAAGTTTTGAGATTTTTGCCTAAATTTTGTATTTTGTAGAATTTGAGACCAATCGAGGATGAGTTTGTCACACGATTTGTTTAACTTAACACTGTATATAGATGAGAAAATTAAGATTACTAAGAAATTTCAAACGACGAAATTTTATTTTCTAGAATTTGTAAGTTTTCTTGATTGGTAAACATAAAAGAACAATGAAATTTGAACATGGATTAATTTTTAAATTCTCACTTATTTACATGAAATTTTTTAAACTTGGGAATTGGAGGTCCCAAATTCTACATTTTTTTTTCCACACGTAAATTTTAAATTTTTATGTTCATGAATCCAAATAAAAGAATTAGTACATGTCAATTTATAAATTTGTGTCAAAATTTTAAGTTTTTTTTTTTTCATCAAATCCAAACATAGTGTATGTAAGTTTAATTATAAAGAGATGTGAGATCTGAGTTAAAAGTCTCAGAACCATGTGAAGAAAACCTTTCCTCCCTCTGCCTTTAGGAAAATCGCAACCCTTATAGCAGCCGCTCCTTGCTTCGGCTTGGGTTCGGCAGCAACCCGACTCTCACCTTTTTCTAACCAGCATTCCCTCTTTCTCTTCGTTCTCCACCCTCTGCTTCTTCTTCTTTCCCCATCTTTCCCCATCTTTCCATCATCTTTCCCCTTCATTCCCACCTTTTTCTAGCCCTCATTCCCTATTTCCTACCCATCTCCACTCTCAACATCTTCCTTTTCCTATTTCCCTCATCATTCCACTCAATTAGTTTTTTAATTTCTGAAATTTTTCTCTTTTGGTTTTTGTTTTGGTTTCCCTTGAGCTTTGTTCGTTGAACTTTTTCTTGATTCTCATGAGTTTGTCTCAATCTAGACCTTTATGGCCTTCTTTCGCCCTGATGCTACTTTACGTCGCGCATCCTTAACCATCGGCCTCTGCTACTCAGCTCATGTGTTTCTCCTCAGGTGTTAAGTGGTTGTTAAAGTGCTTTTAGCACTATTTGGTAGGATTATGGGAGCGCTTACTGCACAGGTAACTCACTCACCCCCATTTTCCGTTGATCCAATTGTTCCGTTGGTTCGTTCTCTTGGTCATGGTGGTGGCCTTACGATGTAGGCGCATCTAGTGGCTGCTAGTTTCCTTTTCAGTATTAGGGTTTTTTTTGTTATTGTCCAGCTAGCCACTTTTGAGTCTATCTACTGTATTTTTCTTGTTATTGTTGGGTTTGTATGTAGGTAGTGGGCTGCCTTTAACTGCCTGTGGAGCAAACAATAATCAAGAAAATAATGGAGGTGACATGTGGACTTTTGGATTAAAACGACAAAATTACCTTTGAGGCACACCGGGATTACCACGCGCATGCAACGGACAATAACGGCTCAATCCAGGAGGAGTCAAAGGTGATCAGAAAGGTATTTATTCAAATCCCTCCTATCACTCCTCACAAAATCCTTATTCAAAAGGTAACTCCCAAAACTTCCTATTTAATTTGGGGTTAATTACCATGTTAATTGTAAGATATTATTTCACATAATATCTTGCAATTATTCTCTAAATACACCATAGATGGCCGACCACTATTCTCCAAATAGGGCCGGCCAGTCCTCTATAAATAGCTCTATTATCCCACTAAAAAGCTAAGTCATTTGCTACCCACAAACTTCTAAACACATTCTTTTCATAATTCTAACTTTGGCATTAGAGATTCTTCGGCCAAAGTCCCCCCCCCCCCCATTCATCGTGGGCGCATGAGGCTTTTGGTTTTAATCTTAGGTGCTATTATTTTGCATGTGCATTTTCGTCAAAGGAGAAGATGGCGGAAATTTTCATCCACAAATTGGTGCTTTCATTGAGAGCTTGATTCACACGCTCGAAGAAGACTCTCACATTCAAAGTTTCTCATTTCTCATTCGTTCGTAAATTTTTCGTACTTTCTTATTCCTATAACTTTTTAATTCTTTGAATAGAGGTAAGGGAAAAATACAATGCCGGGAAATTCAGAAACCACGATGAACGAAACTTCTTACGTTCAAAGATCCAGATCAAGTGATGGAGGATGAGACGTAGCCCCATCACGACGATCCATGAGGCTCAACACAATGGCAATAGGAGCAACTTTATCACCACGGAGCACCACTACCATGCTAGTCACGAGGACTACCGTGGCAGTAGGGAATGGGGCAGCTCAATGGCAGCAAGCCCACGTTGCAAGGCAGTTGAGCCAGGCTCGTCATGAGCTGGCCCAAGGCGCATCGCAGGCCCAAGCCATGCTAACAATCCCCTCAACCTAGATCCAACGAGCTCTTAGCGCCGCAACTCGCCCTGCACGTGGCATAGCCCACTTCTACGGCCGAACTCACTGTCGTGATCTATTTGGTGATCCAAACTAGTCTAAGAACGGTTCAACCATCTTGCCTTCAGATTTTTGGATCGACGATTGAACTGGGGGTATTTTCACAGATTTGACATATCCCAACCCAAATCTCGCATTCGGAGTCCATTACACTTCCATTACTCAAGGAGACGCATACTGTCCAAGCTCTTCTACCTCACATGGTGAACAACACTAGTCTCAACAAGTCATAGAGTTGACTAGCGCCCTCGTGCAGCAAGCGACCATGGTGAATCAACTTTTGCAGCATATCTAGATACAGAGTACCCCAGACAAGGTGTCTCGAAGTAGGGCAAGGGCAGACAATGAACCTCTCTAGCAACGTCCTGGTAAGCAACCTCTCGACTAGCCACGAACTAAGCATTCTGGCATTGTACACTCCTAACTGGACCCCCGAGAATGTATATTCTCGTTTTAGTGTGCAGATGAGTATGCACTCTCGGTTAGGCCCACAGACTAGTATACATTCACGGTTGTGGCTACACTCTGATAATTAACATGGACAACCTTCCAAGTGAAGTGTTCATTCGTGGTTAGGTCGCAATGAGCATTCTCCACCTCACATCATAGTTTGCAACACAATGGATGGAGAGAGGCAGTTACTTAATTCGGCTCAAGTTCAATCGACAGCTTGAGAGTAACCCGCTCGCCTACCAGGAACGTACCACATGCACTGCAGCCACAACATAGACGAGTCGAGCACAGAGAATAGTAGCCTAGACCAATAGGTCACGATCGGGGGCAGCCGAAAGCTATGTTGCCCTAGCTGAGGCAAACTCACGAAGAAGTTGAGAGGCTCTTGACGAACGATTGCAAGATTTCCAGCGCAATGAAGCTACTGACGAGGTACTCCAATGAGATATGACCAACATAAGCAAGTCACCTTTCATTGACAAGATCGAGCAAATGAAACCATCCTACACACACTGACGAATACAAAGGCTACTTATATTCCAATAAATGCAGCAACCCAGCTTAATGGCGTAATAGGGGCAGATGAGTACCAAAATGATACAATAGCCAAAATCGGTAGCATGTCTTGTTCTCATCATTCTAGACAATTCAATATTAGAGCAACACATCACTAGTAGCTGAGCATCTAGGACCTAGTGGTCCAATTCCTCCCGTTGTGCACAACCTAGCCCAAGCTAGCCCTAGCTCCGCCCTCACAGTTATGAATGCTCCACAGTTTCCGACCACCCTTGATCTGTCACCACGGCTCCTAATTATACCGATCTTGCACCACGGCTCCTAGCCCTACCGATCTTACTATGTGGCTCCTAATTGGGCCAACCAAGCCCATGATACTATTAACTTCAAGGCATCTAATGATAGAGCAGAAGATAATGCTTTGTTAGCAAAAGACTTAGCGATGAAGAAGCTTGCAATCCATTCAGATTCTCAGCTGATCACCAACCAAGCCTCTGAAGGGCACACGACGAAACATCTAACGATGGCGCAATACTTGAAGAAAGTCTGGGAACAGCTTGTTGCGTTTCCTACTTACACCCTTACGCGAGTTCCACAAGTAGTTCGAAGTCTCAAGTAGATCGTTGAACAATACCTCACAACTAAGGATTATTTCAGTTGTTTAGTAGTCTAGTTTTCCTCAACTGCGCCCACAATGACTTTTATGCTCTCCAGTGCGAAAGGGTAAACCAATATCCTAACACCCATATAGGTCTGTTCTCCAGTGCGAGAGGATAAACTAATTGTTCTCAAGTGCGAAAGGGTAAACCAATTCCCTAACACACATCTGGGTAAACTCTCCAGTGCGAAAGGATAAACTAATTGCTCTCTAATACGAGAGGGTAAACTAATCACCCGACACCCATCTAGGTTTATTCTCCAGTGTGAGAGGATAAACTAATTGTTTTCCAATACGAGAGGGTAAACCAATTCCCCGACACCCATTTGGGTAAGCTCTCCAGTGCGAGAGGATAAACTAATTGTTCTCCAGTGCGAGAGGGTAAACCAATTCCCTGACACACATCTGGGTAAGCTCTATAGTACAAGAGGATAAACTAATTGCTCTCCAGTGCGAGAAGGTAAATTAATCCTCCGACACCCATCTGGGTCTACTTTACAATGCGAGAGGATAACCTAATTGCTCTCAAATGTGAGAGGGTAAACCGCTTCCTCAACACCCATCTAGGTTTGCTCTCTAGTGCGATAGGGTAAACCAATTCCCCGACACCCATAACGGCAAGCTCTCCAGTACGAAAGGGTAAACTAATTGCTCTCTAGTGTGAGAGTGTAAACCCGACACCCATCTAGGTAAGCTCTCCAGAACGAGAGGATAAACCGATTCACTGACACCCATCTTGGTAAGATCTCCAATGCAAGAGAGAAAACCAATTCCCTACACCCATCTAGGCCACACAGAATACCAGCTAAGCAGCAAATGGTCAGGGGCAACAGCTAACGACAAACTTAACAGCTCGACGCCCCAAAAAGCCAAAACTCACGGCCATAGTGACTTCGTGGGATCGTTAACTTTTTTCGAATCAGCGTGCTTAACCGACAATTTTATGGCTAAAATTTTTGTAAGACACTTCAAGCAAGCAAAGTTTTAAGAAAAACAAAGATGGAGCAAAACGAAAGCAATTTATTAAATTTCTAGCAAATTGATAAACTTATACGAAGGTCGTCGAAATCCACCATAAGCTAAATGGAGTCGACTACTCATTTAGCAACTTGGATGACGTTGGGCTCTACAGCAGCCATCATGCCCTCAGCAACCACTTCGCACTTAGTAGTTTGCCCATCTAACACTTCATCTTTAGTAGCTCCGATCTTAGCAGCTCCGTTCTCGATTGCTTCATCTACAGCAGCTGAGAAATCAAACTCAAGCAATTTCCTCATTCTTAGCAAGCAGTCCAAACCGTGGCCCATGCCATGACATTTCCTCAACCCATGCCGAGCTAACCCTTGGCTCTAGCCAAGTCGTGGCCCTTGCCACACCATCTCTTTGGCTTATGCTAAGCCGTCTCTTGGCCCTTGCCAGCCCATGTGTCGCACCACCCCAACAGTTGCCCTGCAGTAGCACCACCCAATATGAAGACAAAAAATTAAGTTTTTCTTACCTTGGTGTGGCACAAAGAAGACAAAGAAATCAACGGAAGACGGTTCTTTGCACGGGTAAACGAAGAAGAATGCTAAGGGAAGGGGAACAAATATCCTCTAGCTTTCTCTCTTTCTTGTAAGGATAAATAATTGTCCTCGGAAGTTGATTTAATCCCCTACTTTAAGATAGGCTTAAATAGGCTTTGGTGGCGATTTATTTCCTTTTCCTTGAAGAATCTAATTCTAAGTCCAAGTAGGAATCTGCATCTAAGTTGAAGATCTCTACACTTACTGCCCTTGCAGCCTAGCAGGTGTGGGGGCATTTATGGAGCAATAAATAATCAAGAAAATTATGAATGTAACACGTGAACTTTTGGGTAAAATGGACAAAATTACCTTACCGGGATTCCCACGTGCATGCAACAGACAATAATGGTTCGATCAAGGAAGAGTCAAAGGTGATCAAAATGGTATTTATTCAAATCTCTCTTATCACTGCTCATCAAATCCTTATTCAAAAGGTAACTCTCAAAACTTCCTATTTAATTTGGGATTAATTACCATGTTAATTGCAAGATATTTTTTTTTCATATAATATCTTGCAATTATTTTCCAAATACACCATATATGGCCGGCCACTATTCTCCAAATAAAGCATACCACTCCCTTATAAATAGTCCTATTATCCCACTAAAAAACTTAGCCATTTGCTACCCACAAACTCCTAAACACATTATTTTCATAATTTTAATTTTGGCATCGAAGATTCTTCAGTCAAAGACCCTCATTAATCATGGGCGCGTGAGGCTTTTGATCTTAATCTTAGATGTTATTATTTTACAGGTGCATTTTTGTCAAATAAGAATATGGCGGAAATTTGCATCCACACGACTTGTCTTTTTTAATTAATGAAAGTATTTCATTTGGGAATTTGAGAGATTTTAATATATTTTCATGGAGTTTAATTGATTTGTAGAGATTCTACGTAAAATTTTAATTCAATTCCCTCGAAATCTCATGCGGAGAGGTGAGATTTGTGAATGCTTAAAATATACTACAAAATCTCTCTAATTTCCTCTAATTCGTCAACTTTTCCAAATTCTTTAAATTCAAATTCTAATTGAATACTTAGAATGTTATAAACTTTTTTAAAATTCTAATTGAATATATCTGGATTTCTAAGGATTTTAATAAATTATCTTAAAATCTTGATTGAATACATATTGAATTTCAAATAATCACTTAAAATTCTAATTGAATACCTTAGATTCGTTAAAAGAATTAAAATCTTTTAAAATTTCAACTAAATACATCCCCTTAGTTTGACCAAAAAAAATAAATAAATTATAAAGAGATGTGGGCGTAAGCCAAATCGTTCTTGATCATACGATAAGTAGTGTGAGAAATTCTCCATCGATCCAATGGATATACCATAAAATTGCAGAGCTGCAATGGAGAACAGCCAACTACAACAACTACAGAACGTGATCCAGTTCATATAAACAAATAAAAAATAATAAAATAGAAGAAGAAAGAAGACAGAGACCCCCCGTCCCCACCGCCAAACTGCAAGAGAGAGAGAGAGAGAGAGAGAGAGAGAGAGAGAGAGAGAGAAAGCAGTTGCATTCAATCAAGACGTGAAATTTAAGAAACTCTCTCTCTTCTCTGACTACCACACCTGTTGCCTGTCGGCAGTGCAACAACTTGAGCGTGCGAGAAAGAAAGAAAGCAATCACTCACCAACTTGCTGAAATCACACGCAGCCGGCAGCTCAGCTCTCAACATCTTGTTGCTGTACAGAAGCAGCACTGCGGGTGGATGTTTATCGGTGCATCTCAATCTGTCGATACAGCGTCCGAGTCAAGGCATTTCTGACTGAGCGCAGTCTGTCGATACAGAAAAATCTGGGGCGTTTGGGGGTTTTGAATTCGTTTCGATGTTTGTCCAAGAACGCAACGGACCCAAATCCCCAAAATACTCTCACTCCAACTCTAGGGCGTCGCTTTCCTTCGCTCCGAATCTCGATTTCTCCACATGGGTTTCCGAGAATCTGTACAAAATCGTCACCGTCGTGCTTCTGATCGCCACCGTCGCCGCCCTCTTCGTCCTCCGTAACATCGGTGACACCGCCGCCTTGCTCTGCTTCGAGACCCAGGCTCAGAACCTCGAGAAGATTCGGATGCCCCAGCTCGAATCCACCGTCAAGACCATCTCCGACACGTCGTCTCCCTACGCAAACTTCCGATCTGAGAAATGGGTTGTCGTTTCCGTCTCCGATTACCCGTCTGACTCGCTCAAGAAGCTTGTGAAGCTCAAGGGGTGGCAGGTCCTGGCGATTGGGAACTCCAAAACGCCGTCGGATTGGAGCCTCAAAGGTGCTATCTTTCTGTCCCTTGAACAACAAGCTCAATTGGGTTTTAGGGTTTTGGAGTACCTGCCTTATGATTCTTATGTTAGGAAGAGTGTGGGTTACTTGTTTGCGATCCAGCACGGGGCGAAGAAGATCTTCGACGCTGATGATCGCGGAGAGGTGATTGGTGATGATTTGGGTAAACATTTTGATGTGGAATTGATGGGTGAGGGTGCTAGGCAAGAGACTATCTTGCAGTATAGCCATGAGAATCCCAACAGGACCATTGTGAACCCGTATATTCATTTCGGGCAACGCTCTGTGTGGCCGAGAGGTTTGCCATTGGAGAATGTTGGTGAGCTTGGCCATGAAGAGTTCTACACTGAGGTTTTTGGTGGAAAGCAGTTTATACAACAGGGTATATCCAATGGACTTCCTGATGTCGATTCTGTGTTTTATTTTACACGAAAATCGGGTTTGGAAGCGTTTGATATCAGGTTTGATGACCATGCCCCAAAAGTGGCATTGCCGCAGGGGACGATGGTGCCTGTTAATTCTTTCAATACTATTTACCATTCGTCGGCATTTTGGGGTTTGATGCTTCCTGTTTCTGTTAGCACAATGGCTTCTGATATATTAAGGGGTTACTGGGGGCAAAGGCTTTTGTGGGAAATAGGTGGATATGTTGTAGTTTATCCCCCAACTGTTCATCGGTATGATAGAATTCAGGCATACCCCTTTTCTGAAGAGAAAGATCTTCATGTTAATGTAGGACGTTTGATCAAATTTTTGGTTTCATGGAGATCGGGTAAGCATAGGTTGTTTGAAAAGATTTTGGAGTTAAGTTTTGTCATGGCAGAAGAGGGGTTTTGGACTGAGAAGGATCTGAAGTTTACCGCTGCTTGGCTTCATGACTTAATTGCTGTTGGGTATCAGCAGCCTAGATTAATGTCATTGGAATTGGATCGGCCACGGGCAAATATTGGTCATGGGGATACAAAAGAGTTTGTCCCGCAAAAATTTCCATCAGTTCATCTTGGAGTTGAGGAAACAGGAACAGTGAACTATGAAATTGGAAATTTGATTAGATGGAGGAAGAATTTTGGGAATGTTGTGCTTATCATGTTTTGTAGTGGACCTGTGGAACGTACTGCTTTGGAATGGAGATTGCTTTATGGGCGGATATTTAAAACTGTGATCATTTTGTCTGATCTAAAGAACACCGATCTTGCTGTTGAAGAAGGAAAATTGGATAATATATACAAGTAAGTCGTTTTTCTCAAGAATTTGAACCTCATCTTGCTTATAAGACTTTTATTAGATTACTTTGTTGGCTTTCAATCATGTTGAATTGTTTAGTTTCGCTTCCTATATTCTTCTGGGTAGCTGGGGAGTAAGGATTAAGAAGAGAAGGGGATGCGTGGTAATCAATTGAAACTTGTTTTGATTTAGATACATTAATCCAAGGATTAGGTTAGATACAAGTTTAAGTGATATCAAAATTGTGGACATTTGAGTTTTCTATTTTTAAAGGTATTGATTAATTGTTGCAAGAACAACTGGGATAAACCATCTTGATATAGTTGTATTGGACTTCTCATAGTTTAAGACTTGTTAGGCATAGTAGTAGATGAGAATAGGAGCTTAAACGTGCAGTTAAAAGTAAAAGTAGGGCATCTTTTGAGACATGCAATTTTATATAACCGGACGCATTTGCAGTTAACATAAGAAATTTGCTTGTATGAAATTAATAGAGTGGCATCAGTGACCTAGCTAAGTTGCACGAGTTTATCATCTATGACAACTTTGGGGATTGATACCCACAGTATAGGTTTTTGTCATCAAGTAGGGGATGTCATTCTAAGCTCTGTCCATTTCTTGAAGGCAGAGTGCAGAAAGTTTCATCGCTTAAAGGGGTGGTAGTCTCAAGCTGCATTTATTTATTTTTTTGGTATATATCTGCATTGGGATCCCACAACATATTCAGTAGCTTGTTACCAGAATTCGAGATTCAGTTGCATGTCTTCCTGATTGTTTTATAATTGAATTTCCGCAGTTAATGGTTGGTATTAGTTATACTAAAAAACCCCGCGGTTTAGAAAATATTTTAATTTTAGAGGAGTATTGTTGTTTTTCATTTCTTCTCGGTTTTGTGAATTGGTGCCTTTTGGAAAGGCCTATGGGCTAGTTACATTTATCTGCTAAATAAGATGAGTTAACTGAAGACAGCTTCAGAAGCAAGTCCTATAACCCCCAATTCTATTTTAGGCTGCAGAATCTGTGCATATCCCCTGGAATATGTCTGGTACAAAGTATCTTTTATTTGAAGCACTGTTGAATTGCTTCCTTAGAAAGCAAGTTTGGTAGTTTCGCTGTCAATTTTACTTTTTCATAAGTATTCATTTTCATAGTTTATGATGGTGGAGAAATGGTTGTATGTGAAATCCTAACTGTTTTTTACTTACATTTTGGTTAAAGCTATAAGCTGGAATTAGTTAAGATGGGCCATTGCTAATTTTCTGGTTGTGCTTTTTCATATTTCTTTGTAGGTACATGCCCAAAATTTTTGATCGATATTCCGGTGCAGATGGATTTTTATTTCTTCAGGACAATACTATTCTTAATTACTGGAATCTTCTACAGGCAGACAAAACTAAATTGTGGATCACAAATGAGGTAACTTGACTTCGAATAACCTGTTTACACACATATAAACCTTCTATAATAGGAATACAAAATTAAAAATTCAAACCGTTATAGTATTGCTTTCTCCCTCACAATTTCAATGGGATTCAGGTATCCAAGTCTTGGAGTACTGTGTCAACAAAAGACAACCCAGAAGAATGGTTTTCAAAGCAAGCAGGCATGGTAAAGAAGGTTGTTAGCACGATGCCAGTTCACTTCCAAGTCAGTTATAAGAACAGTGTAACTAGTCGCAAGAGCATCACATTATGCAGTTCTGAGGTGTTCTACATCCCTCGTCGGTTTGTAGCTGACTTCGTCGATCTTGTTAATCTAGTTGGGAATCTAGAAATTCATTACAAGGTTGCCATTCCAATGTTCTTTCAAGCATTAGATTCACCTCAGAACTTTGACTCGGTGCTCAGTACAATGATCTATGAGGAACAACTACCTTCTACGAATTCTTCATCCTTGTATTCGGCTAAAGTACCTGCGGTTCACCCATGGAGTGTGACAAGCGAACAAGAGTTCATTAAACTAATAAGGGTAATGGCAGAAGGTGATCCTCTCCTAATGGAGTTAGTTTGAAGGTAAATTCATCTCTTTTGATACTAAAAATACCATGAAAAGGGTGTAAGAAAACATGTACCATTTCGTTAACTGTCATACGGAACTCTTTTCTTCTTTTTTAGGGGGTTATCTTTGGTCGCTTTTTTCCTTGTTTTCATTTTCTGTAGGTTTACGTTTTACCATTCATTAGTGATTGAAGATCCCCCCAAAAGATGTATTCATCAATCTCTTTTTGTTCATCAATATATGAAATTAGAATTTGTGTCTTCAACAATCCCAAATTTGACTTGTAGATTGATTCAAATTCTTGCAACTGCTACATTTGGGTTTTTTGTTAGAATGTCTGTGTCTCAAACGTAATATCATCTTGAGATATTTAACGCCCCGAGACTTACCGGTACCGATGGCTAGCTCTCCAACCTTTATTTCTTTTGGCAATTCGTTCTCTACAGAAACCCCGAAATGTAATTTCAGTGGGGGGAATGAGTAAGCTCGGGCGATTTCATTCATAACCTTCCTCCTGTGAGGGACGGGTCACACCCCGAAATCACTAAGCATACTCATTCACTGTCATCAGACTAAGAACCTGATGGTAATCAATACTAGTTCTGTTATTTTGACATTTGAGAGCCGTCAATGTATGGGAAACTGATAGCTAACAGACGATATGGAGATTGTTTATGACAGAAATTGTGAAACCATGTATTTATAGGACTTTAAAATGTGCAAAGTAGCAGTACAGGTACATATCCCCGAAAACGAATTGAACGACGGTGGGGAACTGGTTAAAAAGTGCCTGTCCTTTTGGAAGGAGCTGGAGGAAGGGAGGGGCAGAGAGGAGCTCCAGTAAATCGTTGTGTTACTGATATTTGCAAATTAATTTACACTGTTCTCAACAACGCGGTATGAGTTTACCGATCGATTCCCTCAATTTTGTCTTCAACTTCTTGGTACAATTCCTTCAACTTCTCAATATTCTCCTCTGCAGTGTCCCAGTAACCGCGTCCGTTGGCCTCGAGGAATGTCTGTACCAGCTTCCTGAAGGAGTTTGGATTCGTTTTCATGAGCCTTTCCAACATCTCCTTGTCTTGAATGAAAGTTGTGTTGGCCTCTTCGTACACCCAGTTGTCAACTTGGCCAGAAGTTGCACTCCACCCAACCGTGTTAGTCAGCCTTTTCTCAATTTCCCGAACACCCTCGTATCCGCTTGACAACATTCCTTCGTACCACTTCGGGTTCAACAACTTCGTCCTTGCATCAAGACGTACGGTCTCAGACAGTGTGCGAACCTGCATTGCAAGACAAGCTTGTTAACTGGACACTGGAGATTCTGCAGTATAAGCAAAAATATAGTACACCGGCGTATCGATTCTCACCTGGGCATTAGCTGTGGTGGTGTCAGCAATGTAAGCACTGGGTTTCTTTCCATCTTTCCTTAGGCTTTGCACCAGATTGGTCGGATCCGAGTCAAAGTAGTGACTCACATCAGTGAGTGAGATCTCCGACGAGTCAAGGTTTTGGAATGTTGCCTCAGCTGTGCTCAGAGCCATCTCAAAAACTTTCCTGTTCTCAGCCATGCCTACACCGGGGGCATCAGAATCAAAAGCAAACGACTTCCGGCTTAGATACATGTCTTGCAGCTGCTTCTCATCGTTCCATGAGGAGTTTTCCACAGCAAGGTTTATGTTGGAGGAATATGATCCCGAGGCATTGGAGAAGATTCGGGTTGCAGCTTCACGAACCCCGATCCCTAGGGTTTCTGCTTGCTCCAGTGCGTGCTTCCTGATGAAGTTTTTCTCCACTGGCTCGTCTAGTTCAGCTACCATCTTCACTGCCCGGTCAAGCAAATTCATCTGCAGACAATAAAATTTTGAGAAATCGTAACTATTTTATACTATTGTGAGTGCCACATTAAGTTTCTAACGTGTATCACAAGACAATACCTGATTGATGAAGAGGTCTCTGAAAACACCTGAGCAGTTGACAACGACATCAATCCTCGGTCTTCCAAGCTCCTCGAGAGGTACTATCTCCACCCGGTTGACCCGTCCAAAAGCATCAGCAACTGGTAATACACCCACCATCCACAAAACCTGAGCCAAGGATTCACCATAGGTCTTGATATTGTCTGTACCCCACAATACAAGTGCTACGGTCTCAGGATACTTTCCCCCGTTATCGATCTTCTGCCTCTCTATCAGCCTCTCCACCACAATTTTTGCACTCTGCATTGCTGCTGTTGTGGGAATAGATTGTGGATCAAGTGCATGAATATTCTTTCCTGTTGGCAACACTTTCGGGTTTCTTATCGGGTCACCACCAGGCCCTGGCTCTACATATTTACCCTCCAATGCTTGTTTCAAACTCCCTATCTCATTGTCAGCCACAATTAGCTTCAAGCATTCTGCCAAGAACACGAACAATGTTCTGAGCTTCTCCCTGTCAGCCCTATAAAATTTTGTGTTTGACAAGTACTGCACCCATGGTTCGTTTATACCGAACCCAAGGATTGAGCTTAGTTTATCAGCTACGTCAACTACTTGGCCCTTGCTATTTGTCGTACGCTCCACAAATGCATAAATTGCTCCCCGTGATGTGTCAGTTATTTGCCGAAGAAGTTCTACATCCTTCAATATCCCTTTATCGCTGCTTCTGTAAATATCCTCTATGTCCCTTCCGGCTGTCCCTGCTAATATGGATGGGAGGGAAGAAATCCCTTCTTCTGGACGGTCCAGTGCAGCAATGTTAACCAGAGTTGCAACTGCTTCCATGGCTGTGGGAGGCTCACCAATGACATGAAGCCCGCAAGGCAATAGGCGGGATTCAATCTCCATGATTTTGGAATACACCTTTCCAACCACAAGATCTCGTTCTTTTGCTGAGATTTCCACTCCTTCTTCGGGTAGGTCTACGTCCTTGTCGAGATTGCACTGCTTGGCTGTGCTGATTATTGAGCTAACAATCTGTGACCCGCGGCCTGTGTCTTTCAGGGATTGATAGGAGGAGATGAGCTCACTCAACTGCTTAAGACCTTTGTAAAGTCCAGCATTTTCTGCAGGAGGAGTCAGATAGCTGATAGTGTTGGCATAGCTACGACGTTTAGCTATGGTAGCTTCAGATGGGTTGTTAGCAGCATAGTAATAAACATTGGGGATGTTCCCAATCAGACTGTCCGGGAAACAGGCGTCACTCATTCCCACCTGTTTTCCAGGCATGAATTCGAGTGAACCGTGAGTACCAAAATGTAGAACAGCATCAGCTTGGAATATCTTTTCAACAAATGAATAGTATGCTGCAAAGCCGTGATGTGGGCTAGCAGATTTGGAGAACAGTAGCCTCATCGGATCACCCTCATAGCCAAATGTGGGCTGAACACCGATGAAGACATTACCGTATTGTTTCCCATATACCAACAGATTCTCTCCATCAGAGTTGAGGTTACCGGGAGGTTTTCCCCAGTTTTCCTCCAATGCAGTGGCATATGGAGTCAGACTTTGGTATTCACGGACCCCCATCTTGTATGCAACATTCAGATTTGGGCTGCTGAATTGAGCCTCTTTGTCGTGAATTACATCCTCGATCAAGGCCTCTGAAGTCTCTGGAAGGCTCTCAACATTGTAACCATCTCTTTTGAGTTCTTGCAGAACCGAGAAGATTGAGGCAAAAACATTGAGGTAGGCAGCTGTTCCAACATTTCCTTTGTCTGGAGGGAAACTGAACACCGTGATAGCTACCTTCTTCTCTGCCTGCATCAGTGTACAAAGTTTGTTCAGTGAATAATCACAGATTGAAGACATCATGCCTACGAAATACATTTTACTCATGAACAGCAAGAAGATGATGATATTTTAGTATCCCATTATACCACCCGAGGTAATAGGTAATTTACTTTCGTCATCTTCGTTAAGATCAAATTTCTATCTTAGATTCTGAAGCAATGACTGAAGCAACGATGAAACTCGAGGCATATTCAAAGCTTTTAGGTTTACAAGATTTCTTGATACACCCGCTTCACAACCCTGAAGACCCCCATCAGGAGCCGAAAAAGTGCAGATTCATGAAGTTACTTCTTTCATAGTCATTTTTAAAGATAGATATGCAATTATAGTGTTCTATATCGAAACTAGGCATGAAAGTTCGTTCTTTACAGGTTCATGTCATGTGTTCAAAGCGACTTCCTTAATTCTACGGAGAAACAAGAAAACGTAAAGTGCATACCTTTGCCTTCCTTTTCAGTTCACCCCATCTGATTGCCCTGATGCAGAGCTGTTCTACCCTCTTGTGAAGAGCATGTGATTTCCCTGCAATCACATTACAATATTAAGAAACACTTGGTAAATTTCGAATACAACGGTTCATATGAAGAAGCACAGAGAATAATTTTTTCGGTTAAGCTTTCCAAAACTAAGAAGGCGTTTATCTTCCGGCTTTCTTCTTAGTAGTCATTCCGAAGTGCTAAATGAAGACTAGTTAAGAATCATAGACATGGTAAAAGGATAAAGCTTTACTGACCTGTTCTAGGATCCCGGCCAGCGAAAACGATGGGCTCCATGCCTCCATCCAGCTCTGGGAGAGCCACTTGCAATGCCACCTGAATTGGGTGCAGACCCAAAGTGCTATTCAACCACTCCTCAGTAGTCTGGAACACCAAAGGCAATGCGACAATGTATGGAACGTCGAGCTTCATCAGAGCTTCAACGGCCCGCGGATGATCCTGTCTTGCTGGCCCCCCAACAAGAGCAAAACCAGTAAGCGAAATCGCAGAATGAATGAACGGCTTCTTAGTAACCGGATCAATCAGAAACCTCTCAACCGGCCCTGAAAAGTCAAGCCCACCAGCGAAAATCGGTATCACCTTTGCCCCTCTTGCCTCCAATTCCATGATCACAGCCACGTAGTGACTCTCATCTCCGGTAACAATGTGACTCCTCTGTAGAATCAACCCGACCACAGGCGCATTCGGGCTCTTAAGCTTCTCATTGGCATCCTTCCTAGTTCCATACCAATTCAAGTACTCCTTCACATCATCATACATACAAGGTGCCAAAGGGTGCCAAATTCCGGTATCCAAAAATAAAACCGGGTCTGAATACGGAATCTTTTCCCCTTTCAGAGCCGGAACGTAAGACCCCGATATCATCTTCACGAAATTCTGCAAGTTATCCGGCGATCCACCGAGCCAAAACTGCAAACTGAGAATGTAAAGCCTAGCATCCTGAGCTTTATCGCTCGGCAGGTACTTCAACACCTTCGGCAAAGTCCTCACAAGCTTGAGCATGCTGTCAGCGAACCCGGCGGACTGCTTCTTCCTCTTGAACAGCTGAAAAAAGGGGCTTTTCGATTGCCCGAGCTGCGACATGCTGAAAGACCCCAACTTGTTGAGCCTCATGACTTCTGGCATTGACGGAAACACCAATACTGCATCCATCCTGTCCCTCTGCTTCTCCACAGCCTCCTTCACCTTGACTGCAAGCTCCTCCACAAAAATCAAGGACCCAATGAATATGTTGGCGTCCTCGAGGTCTTGGCAGAACATTTTGTAGGTGTCGACGTCACGAAGCTCTTCGACTAGATAACCCACAACTTGGAAGGAGGCGTAGCGGTTGCCGGCGTTGAGGGACTGGACAGCGGCTGTGAGGGAGGATTGGTACTGAGCCTCCAGGACGACATAGACAATTTTGACAGTGGGGAGGCCCTGCTTGTTTTCGGGGACGATGCGGCGGACTTCCTGGGTGGTTTGGGTGAAGAGGCCATTGCCCATGGCACATTTCACTTTGAGGGAGGACTTTGAGCCCAAATTGCTGGTTTTTTTGGGGAGGAAGGAGTGGAGAAAGTATTGCTTTCTGGAGAGGGAAGAAAGTTGGTCTGTTTTTGCGTTGTGTAAGGTGAAAGGTGAAGACACCAATGAAGCCATTGCCAATCAGCTTCTCTCCACCACCAAAAGCAGAGACTCCTCTGTTTCAAAAGTGAGGAGTGAGAAAGTGGAGTTAGAGAGAGAGAGAGAGAGAGAGAGAGAGAGAAAGAAATAGAGCTAGAGAGAGAGAGGGAGAAAGAGAAAAGCAGAGAGCTCTCTTTCTTTTTCTTTGGGTTCTGGAGAAGATTGGAGTCTTATAGTTTGTGTGAAGGGAGGGAGGAGAGCAGAACGACACTTGGGGGAGTGAGGAAGAAACAGTTGGTTTTCATGGCCAGTGGTGGAAGTTGGGGACACGTGGCTTAATGGGTAGTCAGGGAATTATGAGGGAAGTTTTTTTATGAGGTAGAGTTTCAATTTGGTCTATAATTTTTGGAGGAGTGAGAGAGGGAGGAGAGAGAGAAGGAGAATCAAGAAGCGGGCAATGGGAGTGTGGTAAGCTAATCTGTTTGGGTCATTGTGATGGAGTTTGCTGCATTCTGATTGGTTGGAATGGATTTCTTATAAGGAGGCGTGAGAGAGAGAGAGTGGATGATGAGAGAGAGAGTGGATGATGAGAGAGAAAGGGGGAAAAGGAAAGATATTCCTTAATTTCATTTTCTTGTAAAAAAAATCCCGTCTTTTTAATAAATTTGTGTCCTTTTTCAGTAAAAAGTAGATATTTTTTTTCCTGTGGAAGCCCTGAGAACACCAAGTATCTAAAGCATAAACTTGAAGAGAGAGAAAGAGGGAGGGGGTGTGAGTTAAATAAGAACCAGTTATAACGACTGGAGAAGACAATGACACATGAATGTACTACATAATATATGGCCCTCGTGAATTCAGGTCCTTTTTATCTCGGATGCAAGAGAAGGATGGAGGTGAAACAGGTTCACCGTCGTTGGAGTATATCAGATTACTAGTATAAAGTTACGTCGACAATTTTACACATAACTTTATACTTGTGATATGAGACTTACGGTAGCGGGAAACCCCTCCTAGGTGGTTCTCTTCGAATCAAGACCTCAATTGAAATTATGAAGGCAAGTTTTACCACACAAAAACAAAGCAAAAAGAAAAAAAATGTTGTAATGTAATATGTGGATGGTCCACATGAATAGTTTATTACTATTCATTCAAAGAAAAATTAGATGGGTTATCATTCATATGAAGAAAGTTTGTAAAGCAAATAGTATTGCTACAATAATTTTTTGCCTATAAAATGAGAGCATACGGAGAAAGAAAGAAAGGGAGAAAGAAAAGAAGAGAGAGGAAAAGAAGAGAAAGAAGTGAGATACACAATAAAATACCAGTAAGCTGGGCTAAAGAGAAGAAAGAAAATAGTAAGAGTTATCTTTGTACTCCTATTATTTCACATAATAAAAGAAATTATTACTGCTGCCCCGAGGATGTAGGCACACTTGCCGAACGTCGTAAATATTATGTTTTATTTACTTTATGTTTCACTGCACACATACCGTCGATTTTACAACACGTTATCAGCACGAAAAGCTCTCGTGTCGGTGGAAAGCACAACGCTATAAATCTAGTAAAGCACTACTTACCTCTCACCTCTGTCGGCTGGAATCTCACAGATAAGAAAATCTTTTCATTCCGTTTTTATATCTCTTTATAACTAATTTTCTTAAAGTAAATATACATTTGTGTTGTAATTCACAGGCCATTCATTGTGGATGGCCACCTATCCCACTACCAATCCACTGTTCATCCCACCACAACTTTGTATAAAGCTTTGTCTATAAAATGGATGAGAAGAAGGAGAGCATATATACATAGATAGACATACGACTGAAAAGAGAGAAAAGAAAGAAGGAAGAAGAGAGGAAGAAGAGAGAAGCCACAAGGCTCACGGTAGAGAGAAGAAAAAAAAGAGGAGAGAATAGAGAGAGATATTTTTGTAATCTTATTACTTCAGATTATAAATGAAAGCATCACTGCTGCTTCGAGGACGTACTCCAGTCACACTAACTATAAAGGAACCTCATAAATTTTGTGTCTTGTTTATTTATTCCACTGCACACACCATCGATTTTACAACACGTTATCAACACGAGAAGCTCTCGTGTCGGTGGAAAGCACAAAACCACAAATCATGTTCACCTATGTTGCCTAGAATCTCACAGATAAGAAAATCTTTTCATTTCATCATAAAATCTTTGTACTACTGATTTCCCTTAAGCAAATATATATATGTTGTTGTATGACTGTATATCATCATTTGCAGAAGCAAAAGGGTACAAACTCAAAATTCGTAAAGAATCTGACAACCATATAAACATCCTCAGAACTCCAATTAACAAACCTCGGATTGAAATACTTTCTTCTTCAAAGTTGTTCGTCCGCCCAGTACCTACAACATATCGAATTTTCAAAAAATTCCAACGATGCGATCATCACAAATGCCTAAAATACCAAACCAATTTTCAATTTTCGCAGAAAATTGGACAGGCGCCTTATGAGTACCAAAACTCCATTTGGGTAGCTCTGATCAAAATTGTTTCTTCACGAAAGTTGTTCGGTATCCTCTTATCCATATCATACTAAATTTTGAACTAAATATAATGGTTTGATTTTCTCATAATTTGCAAACACTCTTGACTCCAAAACTTATGGGAACCGTTTCGACTTTTTCGAAATTCACTGAAGGAGGAACACCAATTGGAACTTATTGTTACTATTACGTCTTGAGTAATTAAAGGGACTTAGAGTTGTGAAATGAAAAAAATAATAATCATAATAATAATAAAATAAAAAGAATGAAACAAAAGAAGTGGCAGACCAAGAAAAAAAAAAGAAGCAAAAGATGAGGACTTAATCATTGCATTTGTTGTTTTGGCATATTGATGTGCATGGTGTTGGTTTAAAACCCTATCACAAGTTCTATTTATTTATAGTGGGTAGAATTATTACCCTTTGCTTTAAAGTTTTGATATTTATGTGAATGGTGCTGAATCAAAACCCTTTTCACAAGCTTTATTTACTTAAAAGCAATTTATTTACCATGGTTGGAATTACCGCCTATTGCTTTAATTTATTTATTGTACTTCTTTTTGTTATGATGAGTACATACTGGACCCGAAGTTCCTTGATTAGATAAGAACCTGAAGTTTCTTGATCCTCATCACATAAAATGATTAGACCCGAAGTTCCATCATGCAAAAAGATCAGGAATGAAGTCCCTAGATCATTAAGATCGGACATGAAGTTTCTTGATACGTACCTTAAGTTTGAAGAGCTGAAGTGCCATAACTTAATTGTAATAAAGGCCATGAGAGTCCCAATTCATAGGCTATTAAATAAGGACCAAAAGTTCCTTGATGTATGATACATTTTGCTGGAGAGTTTACATCTCAAGTTTTGATGATTATTGCATGTCATTGGGCATTGATGTGAACACCAAGTTCCTCATGTTCATACTCAAAAATGATTTAGCAGAAGCATTTATTAAGCGGATGAAATTGATTACCAACGCTCTGCTCATGAAAACGAGATTGCAAGTTTTTCTACATGTGGACATACCATTATACATAATTCACTATTAAGTTTGGTTGAGACCAGTTACCAACCATCAATATTTCTTAATGCAACTTGTGTTTGGGCACCAGCCAAACATTACACATGTACAAGTTTTGATTATGTTATCTATGTGCCTATTGCACTGCCACAATGTACTAAAAATGAGGCCTGAAGGCAAACTGGAAATTTATGTTGAATTTGATTCACCATCTATCATTTAACATTTGAAACTCTTGACTAGGGATATGTTTACCGTAGACTAGGATTTTGATAAAACAGTTTTCCCGCCGTTAAGGGGAGAAAATAACATTGTTCCAGAAGAATGATGAGAAAATATCATTCCAAAACAATGATGAGAAAAGACCGTTCCAGAAGAACGAAGAGAATTTGTCTTATTTTGATTCATGAAGCAATCAATATAAAAACGAAGTGAGAATAATTGAATAATGCAACGATATGCAAATCAAATGCCATATGCATTTAATGATGCAACGAAAGTAATAAAATCACATATACTTGTTGCAAATGTGCCTACATGAATTGATGTTCATGTTGGACAAAATAATGTGGTAGCAAATCTGTTACACGCCTGAAGCGTGGCAAACCCTTAGATTCAAAAGGTTCAGTACTTTGAAAGAAGAAGAATATGACACTATTGAACTATTGCATTTCCCAAGCATAATTGTTGCATGCCAGAAGCGTGACAATCGCCGTATGGATACATGTCCCAAAAAGGACAATCTGCGGACATGGGAATATTGATGTCTCATGCATGAAGCATGATAAACATATAGGTTCCAATGACTTAACTCCCGAAAGTGGAAATTAAAATCCCAGCTCTATAACACTCTAAAGGAGGTTATGATCCGCATTCTCTAAATTATGACTATCCTGGAAGAAATAGTGTAATGCCCTTGAAGAGGCAATGGATATCCAAAGAAATGAAAAGCTTTTATGCATGTGCATGCACATGAGAATATAGGATCAATGATTGATGACAACCAATGGTAATTTTGGTTTTTACAAGTAGCTACTAAATTCATCAATGAGCTGTATTGATATTGAGTCACGTTCTTTTGTTCGTCGACGAAAGGAAATATTATTTGCCAAAAATGGAGAAAGGCAATTCCGTTACAATCTTGTAAGAACGTGGAAAAATGGACTTATATGTGTATATAATACAAATAGCCAAAAGATGTTGAACCAAATGAGGTTACATATGGGCATTTTTAATACAATGAATTACACTCACATGATATAACACAAGGTTACTAATTGAAACCTGAAATTATGCTCTTATAAACAAGTTCACATGAATGGAGAATTATATACGAAGGGTTATGAGTCACCCACATCATATCTCCATAAGTAAATCCCTCAAATATACATGGAAGCAAGTTGCTCTGTATAAATTCCAAAGGAAAATGTGTCATGAAGTGTAGAAAATCCCTAAAGGATTTAGATTGCTTGAAGAAAACCCTGGAAGGGTAAAGCATAAAATATGTACTTAAATACCAATGGATGGTATAAATTGCCTTAGTGAGTACTATCATTATGATATTGTTGTAACATACTAAAATCTCTTGTAAGAGTCGATAATATTAAATTTAGACTCCTGAAGAGTCTAGAAAGTTTATAAAGTGTTGAGAGAGATATTGTCTCGAACTGCAGAATCAAACAATATGCCAACATGAATCTTATCCATGATGTTTATAAAGAATCATATGGATTGAAGATTATGAGTTGAATACTCAAATTATTTAGACACTAAGAATGATCATTTATCTTCGTGAAGGTAAAGATAAATTGATAATTGGTCCAGAAGTACCACATCTTAGTGAAGTATATGCTTTATTGTATTTGGCATAATACATTAAATGAAATAAAGCTTATCTATTAGTATCTCTGAAAAATTACATACACATGAGTTAAAACAAACAAACAGGAGGGAACCTTCACAAAGGTTGCTTATGTGAAGCCTCAGTACTCAGAAATACCCCAGAAGGGGAAGGCACCAGAGGTTGATTATTTGGAGCCTCAATGCTTTGTGAAACTCCAAACGGTTGAGACAATGGGTGTCTTTGGAATAAAGACTCGAACCCCTGATTGTCATTTTGAGTCCGACCTTCGAATTCTAGTAGCTGGTCGAGCTTTCTTTTCATGCTCGTCGAGTAATTATTTGCAAGCATGTGTAACACTCTATTCTCTTGCTTGAGCCCTCTAATCAATGATTCAACTTGGTGAGTTCGAGCAAGTAAGCGTTAGCCCATATTAGAAACAAAACTCGCACACTGAATACTAAGAGCCAATGAGTCTTAAACGGCCAACTCATCAGACCGATTTGAAAGGATTCTATTATCCTTGGGAGTGAGAAGATTCATAGTTACCACTGTAGCGATTAGGTCATTCTTCATCATAGAGTTCCCAACCGTAAGATGACCATTAGAAGATAAGAAGGACGGGTGCCATATATTATCCTAACATAGCTCGTCTGTACCACTCTTAAGACTTAAATCTAAGCAGATGGGCAAGCCATTTTTCAGAAATGATGAAGGAAAAAAGAGGTCAGATGAAATCTCAAAAGTGCAAGAAAGGGAAAATTCTACATGCAGTAGTTTTTCAAGCATACATTTTGAGCACAATTGATGCCTCTGTAAAAGAAGAAACAACATGACCACTTGTTCAAAAATCAAAGAGACACCGCTCTCCAAATTTCAAAAGCCAGATTTTCAGGATAAAGTTCGTCAACATTTCTCAGACGCAATCTTAGCTTTTGGATATCACATGCAACTTTGTCAAAGATCTCTCATAAAGTTGAAAACACGTGAATCTTACTGTTTTAATTACACCATAGTTGCTGACAAGGCACAACACCACTACCTATTATTGGGAAATCGCTATATATGTCGACCTCTATCTTCCATAACAAGGCAGACCTACAAAAATATCTAACTCTTCTTCCTCTCCGAGAATGCATCTTTAACAAAGCTTCTCGAAATACTCAGTTTTCTTCCTCTCTGAGAATACCTTTTCAAATAAGTCACACCAGAGCAAGAATATATCATATCATCAGGGACGAAAGCAAAAGTATCTCATATCATTCAATGTTCCTGTCCTTTTCTTTGTCCTTATTCTCACCTGGAGGACTAAAGAGAAAGAAAGCAATCAGTTGGAACTTGAAATCAAATTTTCAATCAGGAACTGACTGCCTGGAAACTTTCCTGATTGCTTACCTAACATTGCTCTCGAGTACTCATTTTCAAACTGCTAATATGATGATTGGAGCTGCCAAGTGATAGGAGCATATTTATGCTACTTAGTTATGTTGTTTCCTTGCAGTTAGTTAGCTAATTACTGCTTATTATAGTATTTTAAGCTGTTTTCGTGTGTTTGTAGGTCCTAATGACAAAGTTGGCAAGAAAAGGTAATTTTAAGCCTTTTAAAGCAGTTTTGGGCTTATTATGGATAGCTTGCATATGGAGAAAGGTGGATGGACAAATTTGGAGTCAAAAGAGGCTAGGAACATGCTACAAATCTGGAGAAACAAGTTCAAGACAAAGAAGATAAGGAAAGAGCAAGAAACATGGAACATTATCGAAAGAACCTTATCTTATCCTAACCTAATCTTGTTCCACCTTAACTTCAACTGCAAAAAGGGCTTAATTTCAGATTTGTACACTTAAATATATGGTTCTAGAAGACCTTATCTGATCCTAAAAGAATGCAGCACCCTTTATTCCCTCTAGAAGTCCAATTTCTGCCACAAAACACATTGTTTCTAGAATCCCTAAAAAGGTGGCGCCTCTCCTTCTTCTAGAAGCCCTAAAACCTACAATCCTTTTCTCCTAAGATTGTGCAATCCTTTTCCTTTCATATTTTGGTGCACCCTAGTCCTTCTCCCACCTGATTTCTACCAAACCCTAACCCTAATCTGATATCCCTAGGGTTTGCCGTGCATTATATATATATATATATATATATATATATATATATATATTCATGTTTGTGCTGCAACCCCCCCACCATCCATTCATTCATTCATTCAATCATAGATTCAGCCATCAAACACCACATACACCAAAACCATCCTAGTGCCGAAAGCAAGGAAGGAATGAGAAGAAGAGTGCCGTGCAATCTACCATCCAAGGAGGGTTCATAATCTGCCATTGGAGTGTGGAGTGTTTCTGGGTGCTTTCTATCCTAGTTTTAGTTCAATGTTTATTTTAACTTGGTTTTCAATTATGATGAACATGTGGAACTAATTTCTTTATAGTTGGAGGTGAATTCGAAGCCATGATTATATGTTTTATATGAATTAATTACATCCAGTTATTGTTTCTTAAGTCTTGAATGCAATTTGCTTATCTGAGTTATCAAAACTTGTTTATGTATGTTGATTGAGGGTCGACACTTAATTTGCATGCATGAATTTGATGCTAGAGTATAAGGGAATTTCACCTAATCGTTATTTGCTTATATTTACAAGTAGTGAAGGTTGCTAGTCACAATCGTGTTAAGTGAATCATTGGCATGAGTCTCATGCGTTTCATAGTGATGAATGCCTTGTCAATGCTTATGATTTTCATAGAACTTAATGACTTTTGATATGTATCTTTATTATATGTTTCATATAGAGAACTTGAGAAAGATAATTTGGTTGCGATGCGTATTCCATCCAATTCAATGAGTTAAGGAAAATCTGAAAGTTAATTTATGCTTTTCATGGTTAATTTGGGGCATTGTCATTCATAGTCTAAAGGAATAATAACTGGAAGTTGTTTTGTATGCATATGTCATGTGTGGAGAAGGACCCTCTAACTAGCCTTTCACCCATTCAATTCACCTAATTTAGTGTCTAATCTATTGAGTTTTGCAATCTGCCTAGTTTAATTAATTTCGTCCAAATCAATTCCCCCTTTTATTAAGTGTGTTAGATTAGTTAGAAAAGTGTTCAAATCTGTCCAATTTTGTGTTTTGAGTATAAGTTAGTTAAATTTCGTCCAAATAACTCCATAGAGTCAGTTTTGTGTCTATTTGCTAGTATTGTGCTGTTTAGAGTCAGTTTGGTGTTTCTAAGTCTAGTTTAGTGTTATTTAGTCTTTTGGAGTCAAGTTAAGTCTTATTTTCGTCAAAATCACTTGTTAGGTCTATAATTGAGTCTTTTTTATTGGTTGTTGCTGTTTTGA
The DNA here is from genome assembly GCF_041283825.1 of Pyrus communis. NCBI lineage: Eukaryota > Viridiplantae > Streptophyta > Magnoliopsida > Rosales > Rosaceae > Pyrus > Pyrus communis. Next base: position 19,275,510 of record NC_142576.1, on the reverse strand, counting down.
GTGTTTTAAGTTAGTTGTGAGTCTATAGAGTCTAATTAAGTGTTTTTAGGTCTTATTTGTGTTGATTAGCATCCCTTGTTAATCCCCGGTCTAGAACGATCCCTACTTGCATATATACTACAATTGTCATCAATAGGGTTTAATTTGTGTATCAAATTAATTTTCACATCACCAAGCATGATGAGTCGCTGAGAAGTGATTTTCTAAAGGACCTTTCAAATGCAAGGTTTGCATTCCACTCCTGTATCAGAGGACAAATACTGCAAGAGAAGATACCAAACCTGGATAGGGAAAATACCACTTCTAAGGGGAACAAATAAAGCAAGCGAAAATGATACATTGAAGCATGTAAAGACAAGCACAACAAAACACGAACTGATTCATCCCCGATAGAGCCAAAGATCACTTGTCATGTGGAGCTACTCATAGTTTCATTTCATTTAAGGACAAGTTCCAAGGATCTTGAAGAAATCACAAGTCCGATTCAAGATCAAGTGTCTACCACCCTTGAATCAAATTCCACTCCAGATAAAAGAAGTAAATTCAGACCTTTGGTGCAAGTCTAGCAGAAAGTCCTACAACCCAGTTCAAGAAAAAGCCTGTGGAAAGTTAACAACAAGTAAAGCATCTCATTCGGCAACTCTCCCCGTTAAGAGACTAAAGCAGAATGATCAATGATCAACCTAAAGAATTTGAAATTAGGGGGAGCATCCAAAACAGATCAAGATTGTAACAAGTCAATTGAAGACTCGTGGCCATCCAATGGGGAGTGTTATAATTCACAGGCCATTCATTGTGGATGTCCACCTATCCCACTACCAATCCACTGTTCATCCCACCATAACTTCGTCTAAAGCTTTGTCTATAAAATGGATGAGAAGAAGGAGAACAAATATACACATATAGACATACGACTAAAAAGAAAGAAAAGAAAGAAGGAAGAAGAAAAGAAGAAAAGAGAAGCCACAAGGCTCACAGCGGAGAGAAGAAGAAAAAAGGAGATAATAAAGAGAGTTATCTTTGTAATCATATTACTTTAGATTATAAATGAAAGCATCACTGCTGCTTCGAGGACGTACTCCAGTCACACTGACTGTAGAGGAACCTCGTAAATTTTGTGTCTTGTTTATTTATTCCACTGCACACACCGTCGATTTTACAACAATTTGGTTATATAACTATTATCATTATTATTGACAAAAAATCTGATAGCCATGTAAACAGCCTCTGAACTCCAACTTGCTAACCTTGGATTGAGATACTTTTTCTTGAAAGTTGTTCGTTCGCCCAGTACCCTATCACACATCAAAATTTCAGAAAATTACAACGGTGCAATCATTGCATATGTTTGAAACATCAACCCAGTTTCCAATTTCGCAGAAAACTGAATAGCCATCTTATGAGTACCCAAACTTTATTTTCGCTAGCTCAGATTGAAACTGTTTCTTCAGGAAAGTTGTTCGGTATACTCTTATCCATATCATACTAAAATTTGAGTTAAATCTAATGGTTTAATCTTTTCATAGGTTGCAGATACTACTCTTGAATCCAAAACTTATGGGAACCTTTTTGACTTTTTCGAAACTCACCGGAAAAGGAACACCAATTGGGACTTATTGTTACTATTACTTCCTAAGTAACTAAAATGACTTAGAACAGTGAAATGAAATTAAAATAAAAAGGATGAAACAAAAGAAAGTGGCAGACAAAGAAAAAGAAAAAAAAATGAGATGGAAACTTAATCATTGCCTTTTCTGTTTTGGCATATTTATGTGTATGGTGCTGGTTTAAAGCCCTATCACAAGTTCTATTTATTTAAAGCAATTTATTTACAGTGAGTGGAGTTATTATCCTTTGCTTTAAGATTTGATATTTATGTGAATGGTGCTTAATCAAAGCCTTTGTCACAAGCTTTATTTACTTAAAAGCAATTTATTTACCATGGCTGGAATAACCGCATATTGCTTTAATTTATTTAGTGTACTACATTTTATGATGAGTATATAAAAGGACCCGAAGTTCCTTGATCAGATTAGAACCTGAAGTTTCTTGATCCTTATCATATAAAATGATTGGACCTGAAGTTCCACCACTAAAAAAAGATCGGACCCAAAGTTCCTCGATCAAATCAAAACCTAAAGTTTTTTAATCAATTGAGAGAGCAGCAGTTCCTCAATTAAATTAAAATGACAGTCATAAGTGCCTCAGTCCACAAATTATTAAATGAAGGCCAAAAGTTCCTTGATTCATGTAAATGAGGACCATAAGTTCCTTAATCCATGTATAGATTAAGTACGGGTATGAATTCCAGAAATATGAACCTAAAGGTTCTAATTATGTTAATTTTGAGATTAAAGTTCGAGTACATATGAATAATGTTTTGACCTGAAGTTCAAAATATAAATAATGTTAAGAACTTGAAGTTCTAACATTTTGTGTAGACATATGTTATATGTGGTATGAGTTAATTATCGCAATTTCCATCATATTTGAATTTCTTCCTCTTGGGAATAAGAAAATGGTGACCTTAGTAAAACTCGATTATGTGACCATCGACATCTTACAAGTTTATGCAACTCTTTATTCTCGTGCTTGAACCCTCTAATTTCCTGTCTAAGACTTACCACCTCAGCCATTAATGTTTCGACTTGGCGAGTTCGAGCAAGTAGACATTGGCCTATGTTGGATACAGAACCCACACATTGAACACTAAAAACCAAAGTGTCTTGAACAACCAATTCATCAGACCTCTTTAAAAGTATTCTATTATCTCTGGTAGTGAGATGGTTCCTAACTACTACTGTAGCCATTATATCATCACTCATCACAGAATCTCCAACTGTAAGAGGGCCATTAGAAGATAAAAATGATGAGCGCCATATATTATCCTAACGCGGCTCATGTGCATCTCCCCCGAGACTCAAATCTAAACAAATGTTGGATAGGCAAGCCATTTTCTGAAATAATGAAAGAAAAGGGTTAGATAGAGTGAAATCTCATAAATACCACAAAGCCAATTTTCACAAGCGGGCAATCTTCAAAGCATGCATTTTGGATACCTCTATAAAAGGAGAGGTAACACAGCTGCTTGTCAAAATATCTCTGACAACTTAAAACGCGTAAAGTTCACTATTCCAACAACACCACTGTTACCAACAAGCGTGGGTGACAATGCCACATCCGCACCACTACCTGCTATAGGAAAATCCCTATATATGTCGACCTTCGTGGCAACGCATACCTCCAAAATGCCTAGCTCATCTTCCCCGTCGAGAATGCATCTGCAACCAAACTCATTTTCTCAGCAAGAAATATTTTTGATCGAGAAGCTTTACATCAACATCAAATCCTTCTACTGTCTTTCTTCAAGAGCAAAAGTATCTCATATCATCAGGGTCGAGAGCAAAAGTATCTCATATCATGCTATTTCCCTATATTTTCGTTTGCCCTTGCTCTTATCTACAAGGTAAAGAGAAAGAAAGCGATCAGTTGGAACCTGAAATCAAACTTCCGGTCAGGAACCGACTGCCTGGGACCTTTCCTGATTGCTTACCTTGCATTGCTATCGAGTAGTCATATTCCACTATTGTTGGAGCTGGATCTCAAGTCACCAACACCAGAGAATAATTGGTACATTATTGGCTCTTTACACTAAAGTTGCCAAGCATGGACGAGTCACCAAGAAGTGATAGACCAGCCAAGGGCAAAGGTTGCACACCACTTCTATTGGGCAAGAGACTGAAGCAAAATAATCAATGATGAGCCCATATAAGTCCAAAGGGAGAAAATTGGTGGCTGATTAAGTGAATGGAAAATGAAAAGTTCAATGATGGGAATCATATTCATAACCCCAACAAACACTACCAATTTATATAATTCACATGATGTACAAAACGATAATAAAAATTACTAGTTAATTACAAGTTACAGAGATGCCGCATGGATTGAAGTCTCAGTTAGACTATCCATAGACTTGACATTAATGAACTGTTGCATGCCCGAAGCATGATAGTCGCCACATGGATTCACGTTCCAAAAAGGATAATCCCTGGACATGGTAATTTTAATATATTTTATGCCTGAAGCATGATTGATGTGTAGGTTCCAATGATTCAACTCCCCAGAAGTGAAAATTAAAAATCCAAACTCTATAACGCTCTAAAGGAGGTTATGATCCAAATTCTCAAACAATTCATCTAATAAGAGATGAATGTCTTAGAAGAGACAATGTAAAGCCCCTGAAGAGGCAAGGATATCCAAAGTAATAAAATACTTATAAATATGCATACGCATGCACATGAGAATTATGGATCACGAATTGACGATTACCAATGTTAATTTTGGTTTTCAGTAGCTACTAAATTCATCAATGAGCTGTGTTGATATTGAATCATGTTCTTTTGTTCGTCGACAAAAAGAAAAATTATTGGCAAAAAATGGAGAAAGGCAATTCCATTACAAGTAGAAAAATGGACCTATAGTACAAATTGCCAAATGATGTTGAACCCAAAAGATTACATGTGGGCATTTGTAATACAGTGAAATACACTCACATGATATGATACAAGGTTTCCAATTGAAACCTAAAATTGTAATACACTCCTGGAAACATGATTTCTCATTGTGAAGCTTGTTCATTTCAGTGGAGAATTATACATGCCCGAAGCATATCTCCACAAGTAAATCCCTCAAGTATACATGGAAGCAAGTTGCTCTGTATAAATTCCAAAGGTGAATGTGTCATGAATTGTAGAAAATCCCTGAAGGATTCAAATTGCTTGAAGAAAACCCTAGAAGGGTAAAGCATAAATTATGTACTCAATACCAATAAATGGTATAAATTGTCTTAGTGAGTACTATCATTATGATATTGTTGCAACATACTAAATCTCTTGCAAGAGTTGATATTAAATTGGGACTCCTGAAGAGTCTAGAAATATTATAAAATGTTGAAGGGAATATTGTCTTGAGCTACAGATCGAATAATACGCCAGCACAAATCTTATCCAAAATGTTTATGGTATTAAAAACCATATGGATTGAAGATTATGATTTGAATACTCAAATGATTAACCAATAGATGCTAAGAAATTTCATTCATCCTCGTGAGGGAAATGATGAATTGGTATTTGGTCTAGGAGTACCATATCTTAGTGAGGTATTTGCCTTACTATATTTAGTACAATACACTAAGTCACATATTACATTTCATGTGAAACACAATGCCAACATATGGTATTAGAATGAAGTAAAGTTTATCTTTTGATAACTCCAGGAAATTATAGACATGTGCTCATTCTATTCCAAAGAACTCAATAATAACCATGGTCTTATTAGGCAAGAACAAATCTGAATATCTTTCTAGCCTGCATACAAATCGCTCTCAGAAATGATTTGTATTTACATATGGAAATAAATTGATCCTACAACGATCAAAGAAGCAACATTCATTGCAAAATCTTCATATCTTTCAGAAATACAGGAGTTTGGTTAAGCATGTGGTCATTAAAATTTAGAGCGCATGTGAAACACCTTCAGAAGCAAACACTCCAACTATCATGAATGGTATCAGATTACATTAACATAGTAGTCAGTCAGATTAAAGAATTCGAAATTAAGGGGAGATACTCATCAAGGGGAGCATCCAAAACAGATCAAAATTTTAACGAGGCAACCGAAATTGACATATGGCTATCCAAGGGGGAGTGTTGTTACTATTCATCCAAAGAAATATAAGATGGGTTATCATTCATATGAAGAAAGTTTGTAAAGCAAATAGTGTTGATGCAGTAATCTTTTGCCTATAAATTGAGAGCATGTGGACGAAGAAAGAAAGGGAGAAAGAAAAGAAGAGAGAGGAGAAGAAGAAGAGAAAAAAGAGAGATACAGAATAAAATACCAGTGAGCTGGGTTAGAGAGAAGAAAGAAAATAGTGAGAGTTATCTTTGTACTCCTATTATTTCACATAATAAAAGAAAGTACTATTGCTGCCCCGAGGACGTAAGCACACTTACCAAACCTTGTAAATATTATGTCTTATTTACCTTATGTTCCACTGCACACATACCGTCGATTTTACAACAAAAAAACCATTCTATTATATTGTGTTTTCAAAATTTTCTTTAATCCCCTCATTGACTCTTTTCAAAACTAATTATTATTACCAAAAAAAAAAAAAAAAAAAAAAAAAAAAAAAAAAAAGAACACTATGAAGAAATCTAGTGGAGAAATGATACGACACATTAATAGACATGACATTTTTGTGCACGAACTTTAACATTCATTTATGTAATTTTTTGTTGAAATTAAAGTTTGTTTGGTTTAGGAAGAATACATAAATGGATGTTAAAGTTGGTGCACAAAAATGTCATGTCTATTAATATCATGCAATAATAATTGAATGTATATAGAACCAAATTTAGTTTAGTTGGTTAGAGCAATAAACTCTTTTTTTGCATTTAGTTCAAATTTGTCTCTTTCTTAGTTTAAATTAGGGTTTGGCTTAATTGTAGCAATAGTTCTTGAACTTTATCATAGTTTAAGTTTAAGCTATGAACTCTCATATTAGTTTTTTTAGTCTTTGACTATAAGCATGTGTTGTGTAAGATCCCACATCGTCCAGGGTGAGGATCCTATAAGCCTTATATGCATATTCCCATCTCTACCTAGCACGAGGCCTTTTGGGAGCTCACTGGCTTCGGGTTCCTTCGGAACTCCGAAGTTAAGCGAGTTCGCGCGAGAGCAATCCCAAGATGGGTGACCCATTGGAAAGTTCTCGTGTGACTTTCCAGAAACAAAACCGTGAGGGTGTGGTCGAGGCCTAAAGCGGACAATATCGTGCTACGATGGAGTCAAGCCCGGGATGTGGTGGGGGCCCGGGCTGGGATGTGATAATTTGGAATCAGAGCCAATCCTTGGCCTAAAGTGTGCCGACGAAGACATCGGGCCTCTAAGGGGGGGTGGATTGTAAGATCCCACATCGCCCAGGGGTGTGGATCATGTAAGCCTTATATGTGTTCTCATCTCTACATAGCACAAGGCCTTTTAGGAGCTCACTGGTTTCGAGTTCCATCGAAACTCCAAAGTTAAGCGAGTTCGCACAAGAGGAATCCCAGGATGGGTGACCCACTGGGAAGTTCTCGTATGAGTTTCCAGAAACAAAACTATGAGGGCATGGTCGGGGCCCAAAGCGGACAATATCGTGCTACAGTGGAGTCGAGCCCTGGATGTGGTGGGGGCCCGGGCCGGGATGTGACATGTTTCACCATTGGTTCTTGAACTTTACCCATAGTTTAAGTTTAGTCTCTGAACTCTCATATTAGTTTCTTTGGTTCTCGAACTTAACAATTGTTGCACCAGAGGCCATTATCACTAACGTTATCTTTTTCTTTTTTTTTTATGTTAAATCTAGGAGTATATTAAGAACTTCAACTTAACACTTCAAAAAACAATAGAAGAAGCTAAAAAACAAATGAAATTATATAAATTAATATCTAAAACTTAAGTCAAAATGTATTTTGAATTATAAAAATACGAAATGAAAATGGTTGGACTCAAGGTTCTAAAAGACGCTAGGCGCTAATCAGGCGACGGGTTGGGGCCTAGCGCCTAGGCAGCTAAGCAAGGTTTAGGTGGGCGCCTAGGGAGACTAGGCGGATTTAATTAAAAATTATTATATTTTGTGTAAATAAGTATCTGTTTATACTTAAAATATATATGATTCCATCATAAACTACAAAATAAAAGATATATATATATATATATATAGAGAGAGAGAGAGAGAGAGAGAGAGAGAGAGAGAGAGAGAAAGGTAATGTAAGAATTTTAAGTACATAATTTGAATAAAAAAAAAAAGAAGAAGACAATAATATATAATATATTTGTTTAATAGTGAAGTTGGTAACTTTTTTTTAATATAATTAATAAGCTCAGGAAATCACAAGGCCTTGGAAATAGATAATAATATATAATATATTTGTTTAATAATGATGGAAATCTATCTGATAGAGGGGAGTCATTATTATCGTTTCTGGGAGTGGCTTTTGAAGCCTTGGAAATTGGCAAGGCCTTGGAAATAGATAATAATATATAATATATTTGTTTAATAATGGTGGAAGTCCATCTGACAGAGGGGAGTCATCATTTTCTTCCCCGTGAGTGGTTGAAGCCTTGGAAATTGACAAGGTCTTTATTTCGGGGTTTCTCGTTTCCTCTCCCTTCCATTCTTGTTCGATTGCTCCGCTTGATTTCCCATCTTCTCCGCCTAATTTCCATTTTCTTTCTTTGTATAATTTTCCAAAAAACTAATCATGAGTCTTGTCAAATTCCTCAAGCACAGCGAAGAAATCTTCTTCGGCGAAGAAATCTGAAGCTTCCAGGTCAAAGTTCTTGTTTTTTTCCTGCAATTGCACTGTTATTCTGATTCCTTCTACATATCTCTCTCACACTTACTCTTCCCTCACGCTCTCTTGGTTGCTCTTTTCAAATTTTATGTCATCACCTTCGCGGTGTAGTGAAACGGTGAAAGTATAATATTTTAATAGAACCACCGCGGAGGCTGCTTAGCTCGGCACCTAGGCCCCCTAGCCCGCCTAGTCTGCTGCCTAGCACCGCCTAATACCCTTGCTAATTTACTGAACGTTTTTGAAATAATCGCGGCGGCCGCCTAGACTATGTTTTAGAACACTAGTTGGACTTTAGTAACTTGTGAATATTAAGCAATGCGACTTCAAAGTTGGTAGGAAATCAAACTGTGGCTGGACTTAAACAACTAACCAAAAAAAAAAATCCTAAGTTTTCAATTTTCTTACACCAAAAAAAAAAAAAGATTTTTTAGGGGTTTTTTTTTTTCCTTCTCATTTCTATTTTAAATTCATTTTTAGTGATGTGAGATGAATTTCTAATATACCCCTAAATTTAATGAAAAAAATAGATTGCGTTATTGAGAATCAATAGTACAACACATTGTTAAATTCGAGGACTAAAGAAAGTAATACTAGAATTCAAGGACTAAATTAAACTAGAAATAATTCTCATGGATTATTGTTACAACTAAGCCTTAGGGTTTCTACCACGAATGATCCCTGAATTTGGACCTTCTAATCAAAATGGCTCTTGGAATACAAGTGGGTCTCATCTATCCAATCATATAATGACATGTGGATTAAATATATTTAAAAAACAAAAAAAAAAGAGCATCGTCATCTTTATTGAGAGAGGATCCTCTTTATAAGGATCCCTAGGATCTTCCAATCACATTTGTTTATTGTAATCGTACGACCAGTTTTCGTCAGGTACTATTTATATTCAATTTTAAATTAAAAAATTTACAATAATTTCTGACCGTACGATGTACGATGAATGTAACATCCCACATCGCCTAGGGGAGTGGATCCTGTAAGCCTTATATGTATATTCTCATCTCTACCTAGCACGAGGCCTTTTGGGAGCTCACCGGCTTCGGGTTCCATCGGAACTCCGAAGTTAAGCAAGTAGTGCGCGAGAGCAATCCCATGATGGGTGACCCACTGGGAAGTTCTCGTGTGAGTTCCCAGAAACAAAACCGTAAGGGCGTGGTCAGGGCCAAAAGCAGACAATATCGTGCTATGGTGGAGTCGAGCCTGGGATGTGGTGAAGCCCGGGCCGAGATGTGACAATTCGGTATCAGAGCCTAACCCTGGCCATGGTGTGCCAACGAGGACGTCAGGCCCCTAAGGGGGGTGGATTGTAACATCCCACATCGCCCAGGGGAGTGGATCATGTAAGCCTTATATGTATATTCCCATCTCTACCTAGCACGAGGCATTTTGGGAGCTCACTGGCTTCGGGTTCCATCAAAACTCCGAAGTTAAGCGAGTAGCGTGCGCTAGAGCAATCCCATGATGGATGACCCACTGAGAAATTCTCGTGTGAGTTCCTAGAAACAAAACCATGAGGGCATAGTCGGAGCCCAAAGCGGACAATATCGTGCTACAGTGAAGTCGAGCCCGGGATGAATTGTAACATCCCACATCGCCCAAGGGAGTGGATCATGTAAGCCTTATATGTATATTCTCATCTCTACCTAGCACAAGGCTTTCTGGGAGCTCGCTGGCTTCGGGTTCCATCAGAACTTCGAAGTTAAGCGAGTAGTGCGCGAGAGCAATCCCATGATGGGTGACCCACTGGGAAGTTCTCATGTGAGTTCCCAGAAACAAAACCGTGAGGGCGTGGTCGGGGCCCAAGCGGACAATATCGTGCTACGGTGGAGTCGAGCCCGAGCCGAGATGTGACAATGAACGGGTGTGATTTGAGCATCCGACGAGGATCCTCACTCTTGTATTATGCTTCTCTAGTTTTGAATGTATCCGTGAAGACGAAGACTAATGTGTGCGTTTTTGTCTTTTCTTTTGTAGTTATTTATTTATTTAACTTTGTCAGTTTTAGTTTTTATATCTTAAAAAAAAAAAAAAAAAAAAAAAGACTTTTTATAATTAATTTACGTGACGTTGTATAATTCGATATGTGGGAGTTACTTGTATGTCACATTAGCACTCTAACAGAAAATTTGACGAAAAGCTAACAGAATGATCAAATTGATTTGCAAGACCCATTTCAGGAACCAAATTGATTAATTTTCTATTTTAGAGACCATTTTTATTTTATTTTATTTTATTTTTTATCAAATAGAGGCCATTTTGATTGGAATGTCTAATTTCAGAAACCAACTATAATAAAAAGATAATACTTTGATACTCACTAGTGAGTTTTTTATGTACTCACTTTTTTATTTGGTCCAATATAAAAATATCACGTGTTTCTTGTTTTTAAAATCCAAGAAAAATTAAATAACATATATATATATTTTTTAAACAATAAACATGTGTTATAATATCATTGAACAAAATAAAAAAAAAATGTGTACTCAAGTATTACCCGTGATAGAAATCCTTTAAATTATATTAATAAAAATATCGCTCAAATAAAAATCAATCTTAGTTTCTTATAAAGAGTTTGACCTGTTATGTGGAAAATAAGAAAAGGCAATGCTATGCCAACTTTCATTTTGTCATCAACACTTCTTGTACATGTATTTTAAAATAGTAAAACTATTATATTTAGTGTACAATGATAAATTGCAAGTGTGAATTGAAATTACGAAAAAGAATATCTGAATAGATATCTCTAATTTCTTCCGTGAGACGAATGCAGTGCCATCAATTCATTCATCATACATGTATATTTGTCAGTGGTATACTCATGTTACTTTTATTAATAACACCATGTACGTTAGTAATCATTACGATTGTGAAATCACTTATTGTAATTTTTGAGAGAAACTCTCATCACTAATTCATTACGCGGCAAACCCATATTAAACGGGAGAGTGAACAAGCAGTGATTGGTCGAGTGTCGCCGCTAAAACTATGAATTAGCTTGCATGAATCTCTCCTAATTTTCATCTAAGGCGTCCTTGCTTTTTGGTGGGAATGATTGGACCTATAGTTTTTCCTCACATTTTAAATTGCCGCCACATATTTTGGGAATATTGGGCCGGACAGACAACACCCTTTTGTCTCTTTTTTCCATCTTTCAATTTCAAAAGCTCAACTTTTGCTGAAAGAAGCCGAAATCTATGATTGTTTTTCATTATTTGCCCCTCGGATACATAGAGAAGAAGAAACACACTGCGTACAGTACACTCTCCGGGATGAACACTTATGACCCGTTTACTAATCCGTAATCAGATTGAGAGGAATCGAATTGAGAATGAATTAGAATGAGGTTTTTTTTTTTTATAATCAAAGTCAGATTGTTGTTTAAGTTGTTTACTAAAATTTTCGACAAGTAAAACATTCATTCTAAATATGCAAAAATTAAAATTTCGGAGGTATATAACTAAAAATGAAGAGCCGTTCGACTTATAAAATAACCAAAATTGACTAACGATTCTACCTTTTAGAAACCTTTCGCTAGGGTAACACAATGCCAACACAAAATGAGGATAGGATGAATTTGCAAATCAATAACACAAACCACTTAGGCGATGAAGGACAAAACTAATCAACCTCCATACCAGAGATGGCTTCATCTAAAATCGCCTGAAGCTCCCTCGCTCTTTGTCTAGTCAGTGCAACACAGTCCTGCAACCACAGAGAGTATTCCTTGTAAGAATCTGGATTATGGCTTAACAGGTATTTCTGACAGGCCATCTCTTATTAAACTTAATCGTGGTTAATTATTACTCCGCTACACTAACATCTTTCTGCATATTCACAAACTGGTGCAAATATGTGAAGAAATAAATTATAATTCACCAAGATAGTTTTCAGGACAAGGAATCAAGTTTCAGAACTGCTAACATTTTGATTAAGTTGCAAACCATTTGAAAAGTAGAACCTTTTTCCCTCGAAGTTCCAGTTTTCAGAGGTTACAAAGTTTCACAATATTGGCTCAAACAGCAAAAAGGGTGAAATTTTGATGACAAAATCAGTTTAACAAACTTGGATGTAACATGAACATGACAATCCATTCACATATACTTTTTCTCTACTTTCAGCTATCACTGTTGAGCAGATAGAATGCAGTAACAGATTTTGAATTGTAATTGTAACCTCCTACAAAGTTTGAATTGTGGGGTAGCATCAAAATAATAACTTTAGGGTCAACACTAAGTAACTAACCTGGATAGCTGAGGTATAGGCAAGAACTGGTCCACCGGGCTTGTAAAGAGACACAAGTTGACCGGATGAATCCAAAACCACAGTTACAAGAGTTTCCATGATGGACTCTTCCTCTGCTGTAGGGTCAGCCAAGATGTATTTCTTATGAAGTATGCACGTCAATGAAAATGGAATACTGCTTAGTGTGAGTTTCCTCTTCCCGTTATTGACTGCCTCCTTCCCACCTTGCTCCTCAGACATAACTACTACTTTTCCTTCATCATTCATCGAAACTACCGGAATCTGCACTGCAAGGCATGGAAGTAATAAGACAAAGATGCTGCAGCACAACACAATTTCAGCGTTGAAATTATAATTCTAAGCACAACACCCACAGCAGAAATGACTGCACTCTAATCCTATGCTAAAATTTTATGCATTTGTATTTTGCTCAACTAAATGATTTTACGAAGACTGGAATCCCATCATTTCATCCCATCCCAATTGCATCACTCAGCAATGTCACCTCTTTGCTCATTTGTACTTCCATTTGAATAATTTCCTTTCCTAAAATCCCCCAAACTTAAACTTCTGTGTTGAGAATACCGAAAGGGTAGCCATCCTTTTGACAGCAGTATAAATGTCAAAATGAAATTGCATGGTAAGGAAAATCCAACCAAACTATGGGTACAGTTTCAAATAAAACTTGAATTAAATATAGGATACCACAAGATGTCTACAAGTTGGATTCATCTGCCCTACAAATCAATTGTAGTTTTATATATTAATGGAGAAACAACATAAGCTTCACCAGAATTTGGTTAATTTCCAGCTTTTTTAATATAAATCTTTTCCTTCTTTCTTCCATGCATACATTTTCATACATTTAGTCGGGTACAATAGTACACAATTTGAATAATATACTTGCTCTAGAGTGCATATCTGGAGTAGGTCGGGCAACTAAGTGATCCCATATGCTGTTTTCTGTAGCCAGCACATTACACGGATTGTACAGGATACCAAATGATGAGATGGTTGTAACACTTACAGTGAGAAAAGGCAGCAACTGCTGACAGCAAAGCTGCATCGAAAAGAGCACCATCAGCATCCAAACAATATATGTCCTGCATGAGACAAATCAGACATCACTTCATAATATATATATATATATATATATATATATATATATATATCCTACAATGACACTTAAAAAAAAAAAAAAAAAAAAAAAAAAGCCATAGTAATTGACGACTATGATTTTCCAGGTTTCAAAGCAAATACCAAGTAGGCCATCCAAGCAGCTTTTCCACTGATTAAGGATAGCTCCTTCAAATTAATCAAGCCAGAACTGCAACAAACGAAGACAACTGGTAAATTCCCAAACTGAAAATATCAAATGAAGCATCAGATATTTTAACTGTAAATAGGATACTGATACCAGCATAAAATGTTCTGAATTCAAGCACAAAAATCAATTCAACTAAAGCCAGTATAGACAAGTTGATTTCAACATCCAATATTCCTTTTTAAATTGTTATTTGGGATCCTCAACAGTAGAACTACTTTCGTAAGGTAACAATCGCTTAGTACTCTATAAGATTATGGCCTCAGGTGAATTCATTAAGTACTCAAGTAATGGACACTAAGAGATGAGACTTGGTTGAACTGATAAAATAGAAGCACTCCTACAAGCAATAGGAATTGACACACAAGTAAACCACCTCTTATATTAATATGAACAGACCATTCAAAAGAAAACTGATATCACTGAGAAGTTCAACTAAAGAAACTTTAGGTAGAACTGAGAAATGATAAACAACTAGACTGACCATTCACTTGCCTTAAAATAGTGTCAGATAGCTGCTTCGACACAACCGGTGCTGCATCAGCAGGCCTGCCAGGCCTAACAGTTGGAGAACAAATTGGAGGCATGTGGAAATCAATTGCTGAAAATAGAAAAGTTTTTAAGTGTGGACAATCTGTTAACTAGAAGAGAACAAAATCACATAAAGTTCAAAGAAGAGAAGAAATACAAATTAGCAAGTTGTGCACACTAACCTATGCAGCCTTCATCTGGTGACTCTGTTGGAGGGGTCATGACCTCCATTTTTATTGCAGCCAGCATTGTCTGAATCCAAAAATCCTCATCAGTCACATGACTGTATATTTCATTTAAATATCGAAAACAAACACACATAGTTAGATAGTGATAAGCAATTACAGTTGAACCAATCTTTACTAATGCTGACCCATCAGCGGATGCAACTGCACCTACATTAAAACGGGAAAGGGTTCAGTTTACATGGCTAAATAAACTTGAGGGTTGCATAAACCAAGTTAAAACAAAATATGAAATAGAGAATCCATGATATTGATTCTAATGCACGCTTTAGCTAACCAAGGGCTGAAGAAGTCTCTCTAGCTTCGGTTAGTGACCTGCCGTCAGGGCGTGTAGATTTAACAAAATGGCTCTCATAAAACTGAAGAGGAAATAGACGTCTGAAAGCATCCCCGTCCATTTCGGACAGCAAATCCCCAGAACCATCTGGAAGCCCCATTGTCTCTTCTTCGTCTAGTTTCCTAACTATGCTCCTTGCCTTACAAAAGCAAAAGATGCATACTTTCAGCATAAAACCAAA
The DNA here is from genome assembly GCF_041283825.1 of Pyrus communis. Classification (NCBI taxonomy): domain Eukaryota; kingdom Viridiplantae; phylum Streptophyta; class Magnoliopsida; order Rosales; family Rosaceae; genus Pyrus; species Pyrus communis. The sequence goes on along the minus strand of NC_142576.1, from coordinate 19,260,230 downwards.
ATAAGAATTCAACCACAAAGATAAAAAGAACAAACATTCATTGAGTTTTCGATACAAAGCTCCAACAGATTATCCATACAAACTTCTGTTTCCATATTCGAGAGACACCCATATTAACATTAACAAACACAGTAAAATCAAGAATGTTTATTAAAACAGTGAACTTTAGCAGTATTGAAGATTGGAAGGGGAAATGAAGAAACCCCGTTTTCGAATTTCACAAAAACGAACAAAACCCAGTAATGAAAAACCATTTGCAAGCTTCCTTCTCGAAAATAATACCTGACCCAGACACGAACAGGAAGCCCCTGCTTACTATGAATGCAGCACCAACATGGGTTGTTTCAAAATTCAAATAACACACACAGCCCCTTGTTGTTTGTACCTTTCCAGTTTCCAGTAGAAAGACTATATAAATAATATATATATATATATGAAAATTTGATTCCAGAAAATCCAGAATCCCAAAAGCGTTTCCTTTTCTAGCATCCCACGAAAAAATGAAACTAAAATCCCAAGAAAAACAACAGAAATAAAAGATTGAATGTGGTGCAATAGAGAGTTTGCATGTGTTTCTATGATCGAATTGAAGTGTTAGGCATTCAAGAGAGAGAGAGAGAGAGAGTGATCATACCTGGGTGAAGCTTCGTAGTTCAGAGAGAGAGGCTGTGGAGTGGACGGGTCAAATAAATGGGTTAGGTTTGGTGTAAGTCTACCCGTTTGAAGTTCGGTTACGGGCATACATAACCCGTACCCGCCACGACCCGCTACTTTTGTTGTTTTTAGGGTTTCAATGATGATTTTGGTGTAAATTACATTTTTGCATCTCTATAGTTTACAATATGTTACAATTTGGCCCAATTCTTTCAGTAAGTTTCAAATTGTTAAATGATTGCCCTTTCATCTGCCCAACTACCAAGTTAATTGTTATTTATTCATGTTACTCTATGAGCCTGTTTTTTTTTTTGCTTAATTCTCTTTCTATATCTAGATTATTAACCTATACAATTAAGGATTTAGGTTTTTTTTTTGTCAACCACTAAATTTTGTTAGATTAGTCACCGATAGAGTTTGAACTCACGTCAACATGTAATGGCTCAACATCTTTCCATTGTTGCGATAAAGGGCCACTTGCGGAAAAATGATATAGGTTAAGTTTACTAAAACTCTTAAGTTGTCATGTGCTTAGGTAATTGAAACAACAAAAAATCATAAGATCATATGACAATACCGAAAAAAGAGCAACCATTTACATGTAAGCAAAAATAATTACCACTTGATCATAATACTGGTGGCCATTAAAATCGTTTGTTTAACTTCTTTTTATGCACTTGCAATAGCCTTGAAACACTAATTTCTTTTCATTTCAGTGGGCTTTGGATAAGGATCTAGTTTCAAAAAGCTAATGTATTTATCCAACAGGATCCTCTCCGAATTTTTTTGGTGAGGATCCTGAGGATTCGTAAAGTTTATCCTATATTATGCGATCAATTTTTATTAGGTACTATTTGTATTTAAATTTAAATAAAAATATTTAAAATAATTTCTGACCGCATGATGTACAATGAACGAATATAATTCACATATTCCCAGAATACTCACAAAGAAAATCCAGATTCGTATTTTATTACCCCCAAAAAATTATTCATTTATCTCAATATCTATATATTTTTTTAAATTATCCCAAGATCTTATTCACTTACTCCTAGAATTGACCAAACGCAACAAAATTAAGGATGTAGAAGGAAAGTAAGCCTGTTTGGTACTTAAGCTCAATTTTTCTCACAATAAAACTTTTAGGGAGTGAGAAAAGAGCATGGAGTTAAATGTTAATCAAATTTGATTCTTTGAACGGTATAAAATGTAATTTACTTATTGTTATTTTCTTAAGCGATACCAAAGAGAGATAAGAGAAAATGCAGTTTATTTCAATTGTTATTTTCTTGAGCGATACTCGAATGAGCTTACATGATCACCTATACCTGAAACAAAATACATCTCTTTCTATATCTAGATTGTTAATAATTTTGCATTTATCAATTTATTGTTCATTGTTATGACTCCAGGCAAATAAAAATGAGACAAGTACGTGCGAATACGGGTGGGTAAAAAATCCTGAAAATTGAAAAAAAATCAAACCGAACACCGAATCGACATCCAAAAAAATAAAACCAAACTAAGGGGTGTATTCAATTGGGAATTTGAGAGATTTTAATAAATTTATAAATCCATGGATTTTATAGAGTTTAACTGATTTGTAGAAATTCTATGTAAAATTTTGATTTAATTCCCTCGACTCATAGGGAGAAGTGAGATTTGTGGATGCTTAAAATACACTACAAAATCTCTCAAATTCTCTCAAATTCCTTAACTTTTCCAAATTCTTTAAAATCTAATTCTAATTGAATACACCTAGAATGTTATAAACTTCTTTAAAATTCTAATTAAATACCTCCAGATTTATAAGGATTTTAGTAAACTATCTTTAAATTTTGATTGAATACACATTGAATTTTAGAGAATCACTTAAAATCCTGATTGAATACTCCTAGATTCATTAAAAAAAATTAAAATCTCCCAAAATCTCAATTGAATACACCCCTTAAGAAAGCCAAACCGAAATTAATTGGTTCAGTTTCGATTTTGATGATCCCGAAACCGATCAAAACCCAAACCAATCCAGTATATTATATATTAATTACGAAAACGAATGAACATGCTAAACCAAGCCGTGAACCTAGGAAATTAACTTGACACATATTCTTCCTTGGCCATTTTCTTTTAGTGTAGCCACTTCCAAATGGTGATGAATATTTATGTTCATTTGAGAAATCTCGTAATTTTATTCTTCTTTGTTAGTTATTCTTATTAGCCAAAGTGAATTTTATCCTCCAAAAACAATTGGAAATCTTCAAAACTTTGTTCGAGTCTAAACCATTTAAGCTCAAGCATGACTGTCCATTTCAAATTAAAACCTCCACATAAAGGGGTTGATTTTGCGTTGTCTACGACTAAAAAAAACCGAAACCGGACCTAAAAAACCAAATCAAAATTAAATCGAATTGAACAAAAACCAAAATATTTAAAACGAATCGAACCGAACTGAAAATTCGATTTGATTTCGGTTTTGGCAAAAAAAATCGACCCAATTGGAACTGAACACACCCCTACGTGCGAATGTAAGAAAAATAAAGTTAGGGTAAATTACATTTTCATACATCAGGTTTGGGATCTATTTCAATTTCTTACAACATCTTCAAAACATTTCACTTTCATACCTTAAGTACTATTTTATTTCAAAATAATACATCCGTTACATTTTCCATCCATTGATCCGTTAAGTGCTGACGTGGCTGTCACATATATGCCACGTGGTTGCTAAATGTCTGCCACGTGGCAAAAAAAAATTTAATTTAATTTTTTAAAAAAACCTGAATTTTCTCAACACACAAAAAAATAAAAGAAACCCATCCCATCTCCCCGCAACCACCTCCCACACCTCTAAACCTACAACAACAACAACAACAAGAAGGAAGGAAGGAAAAAAAAAAAAAAAAAAAACCTTGAAACCCATCCATCCTATCTCCCCGCAACCACCCTCCACATCCCTAAACCTGCAACAACAACAAGGAAGGAAAAACAAAAAAACAAAAAAAAAAGCAGCCCAAACCCAGTCGAAGAAAAAGAAGAAGTTGCTGGCGCTCGACCGACCTACCTTTCCCCCTCCCCTCGCAGCGACCCAGCTGCCTTCCTCCCCACCACACCCCCTCCCCTTGCAACGACCCAGCTGCCTTCCTCCCCACCACATCCCCCCCCCCCCCCCCCCGGCGCGACTGCAAACCAACCGCCTTCGCTCTGTTGGAGTTGAAATTGAAATCCATTTCTCACTCTCTTCTCTCTGTCTCACTCCCCCTTCTTTGTCTTTGGTGGGTTTTGGGTGGCATTCGAACAGAGATGAAGGGTGGGGGTTTCTTGGATGGACGAAAGAGGAGGAGGGATGAACTCGGTTTGGGCATTTTTTTTTTTTCCCTTCTCCTCCTCCTCCTCCTCCTACTTCTTCTTGTTGTTGTTGCAGGTTTAGGGATGTGGGGGGTGGTTGCGAGGAGATGGGATGGTTTCATTTTTTTTTTTTTTTTGTGTTGAGAAAATTTGGGTTTTTTAAAATAAATAAATAAAAAATTTTTTTTTTGCCACGTGGCATATATGTGGCAGCCACGTCAGCACTTAACGGATCAATAGATGGAAAATGTAATGGATGTATTATTTTGAAATAAAATAGTACTTAAGGTATGAAAGTGAAATATTTTGAAGATATTGTAAGGAATTGAAATAAACCCCAAACCTGATGTATGAAAATGTAATTTACTCATAAAGTTAATGTTACTTTACAGTTATACTGATAGAGGGACTTTTAGGGTAAGAATCCGTAACTTAAGGTACTAAACTGCCAATATATAAAATAGAGTGACAATTATGCTACTGAGTCTAAACTAGAGGGTCTCAAGTGTAATTAACTCTCCAAAATCTTTAAACCCTACTAAGCTCTCGAGCTCGGCTCAGGCAGAGAGAGAGAGAGAGTGAGTGAGAGAACATGGCGTGCAGTGCTTCAGGTTGCGAATCAAATTGCTACAAAACCCAACAAGAAGAAGATGAAGATGTCAAAGACAACAACAATTACAAATCAATTTCTACAAACACTAGAAACAACAACAGCAACAGTAATTTGTGCCTCAAGTGCAAGGCCAATCAACCCATCTCTTCCAACACCGACGGCGGCGGCGACGATGCGCGCTTCTGTGCCGATTGCTTCCGCGGCAATCTCTTCGGGAATTTCAGGTTCGCTGTCACCTCCAACGCCATGATTTCTCCTACTGACAATGTCCTCGTTGCCTTCTCCGGTGGCCCTTCTTCCAGGTCCTTCTCTTTCTCTATCTGGATCAATCTTAAACGTTCATCGATTCTGTTTTAATCGTATTTTTGCTTCGTGTAGTAAGAAAATCGACTAATTTGATCAATATAGGGATACCATTATGCGAAAGGAGTGGAATTTTATGTGCGTGTTATGAATTTTGTGCGTGAGATGATTTCGAAAAAATGAATCTTTTAAGAATTTGAAAGATATATTTTTCGTTACGGGTTTATTGAAATTTGGTATATTTTGGGTTCCAGGGTTGCTTTGCAGTTTGTACATGAGATGCATAATAAGGCACAGAAGAATTTCGATGCAAGTAGGGATAGATCGTTGCCAGTTTTTGGGGTTGGAGTTGCATTTGTTGATGAGAGTTCTGTTTATTCTGTTCCGTCTGGTGAAGTAGAAAACGCAATTGAAGATATTAGATTGATCGTGAAAGACCTAGCTCCACCAACAAAAGAACTGCATGTTGTACCAATTGAAAGTGTATACTCTTCAGATTCTGGTGATGGAAGGGGTAGATTAAATCAGTTGTTAGAAGCTGTTCCAGATGCTACTGGGAAAGAAGATCTTTTGCTTCACATGCGGATGTTGGCATTGCAAAAGGTTGTGAATTTTATATAAAATTCAGTTGAAAAATACAGTGAAGGGCATCATATTGAATTCATGCTGAATGTTTTGTTTTGTTTTGAAGGTTGCCTCTGAAAAGGGCTACAACAGACTTGTGCTCGGATCATGCATATCGAGGATCGCTTGCCATGTTATTACAGCCACTGTCAAGGTTTGCTTTTTATGCCTTAAGTTGGATGCGCATTTCCTCCGAAAATAAAATTTCCTATAGGAATTCATGATACTTATAATAAATCTTGTGGATTATATAATTTATATATGCATTGCCCTTCAACACATTTTATTTGAGAATTTGTTCTGTCCCCGTCAAAAATAACAATAACTGGTAATCCCGTTCATAGATCAATGAAATATACTGGTCAATGTAGTGCTTCATGCAATTGCTTTGCATATATTTTGATACGTTGAGAATATTTTTTCTGTTCTGGTGTTGAAGCTATAATTTTTAGCGTTCCAAATATATATTAATTTGCTATTTCTTATTCATTCAAACAATATTTATACAAGCCACCTGACCTGGTTATCCATTCGTTTAATTTTATTTAATTGGAAAAATATAGTTAATTTTAATACAGTTTTTAATTAAGCTGAAATGGTAATAAATTTTATTGCATTAAACAAAAAAAAAAAATTACAGATGAAGTGGGCAAGATGGCCACAACTAACCTAACAAGACATCGTCTCGGAGACTCGGATAATAGATTATGTTGTGTGACATTTAGTAAATTTATTCCTGTATGCAAACGGTGTTCATAGTTTAAACTTTTGTAATTCCATTTGACTCAGCTTTTTGTCTGACTAAAGTAGGAAGGTTGATGATTTTTGGAATGAAAGACCGTTTATATCAATGCTATATATTAGTTTTTGTTGAAGTGTTATGCCGAAACTTCGAAGGTATTTTGATCTTACTTATATTTTCTTTCAACAGGGCCAAGGATATTCTTTACCAGCTGATATACAATATGTTGATGCAAGGTGGGAGATCCCAGTGTTACTTCCTCTTCGTGATTGTCTTGCACGAGAGCTGACCATGCTTTGCCATCTTGATGGGTTTGTAATTTATGCAACTGTATAACTTATGTTAGAATTTTGTTATCCTTACTGAATTATGTGTCTGATCTCTCACCTTGGCAGGGCAGTCTAAAAACTGTGGAGTTGATGAGAAGTCCTAGTACTGGAATAAACGGCTTGGTCTCATCATTCGTGACACTTTTGCAGGTACAAATGGCACTGTTTTTCTCATCATTTATGTGTGATCAAAGATATTTATTAAAGAATGGCTTTGGCATGAAATTTTAGAAAGAACAACTTCACTGGTAGAGTTTAGCATGCACTTGTAGAGCAATTATTGTTTTTGTTCAACAATTTTGGGCGGGTACACAATTAAGCAAGGGTTAATCATTGTTTAGTAAGAAAGATTTGTAAACGGTATCTCCAGTTCCCCTGGAAAAGTTGATAAGGTTCGTTTTAAAGGCTAAATAGTGAAACATTTCTTTTTTCAGTTACTAAAGTGACACTTTTCAAAACATGTTTTTTGTAGAAATATCTTACTGCAAGACATACATACTCTTATTCCACAAGTAATCATCTTTGGTTCTGAACTAGCTGTTATACCTTGATGTTTGGTTCAAACATATCTTAATGGGCAAGTCTGATTGACTTTTGTTATCCAGGAAGAAAATCCTTCTCGAGAGTGCACAATTGTGAGAACTGCTGGAAAGCTTATCCCATTTCATTTTAACGGAATTCAAGAGATAAATGACTCTAAGGTTTCTTTGGAAACTCGAAGGCGTCTGAAGAGATATAACCTTAAACCTAATGAATCTTTTTCCTCAGAGTCATTCTGCTTTATCTGCAATAGCCCACTCAGCCGATCTGACTTGCTAAGTTTGAAGAATTTTGAGGACCATAAAACAAGTTGTGTCTGCTGTTTAAGCTGCCAGTTTCAGATACTTCCTGAAGACCCCTCATCAATAAATCAATTTTTTACTCTTTTTCCTCAGCAGCTGGCTGCTCGAGCAAAGCATGACAATCTTGACCATTACAGTGTCCTCAGGTGAGAATAGTATAATAAATCATTTGATGCTTTGCTGATGGCTTGAATCAATTTCCATTATTTCGTAGAAGCCATGACGATACTGGGTTTAATGCACATGCATGTAATGAGTTAAGTTCGAAAAGAAGAAAACTACTACAAAATGAACTTAAAATTAATCATTCTTTGTCATCTTATACCACAAATCTTCAAACAGAAATCTCAAGATTATCAGAAAACTTATGGGGTTGGCATTCTCAAGAGGGGGTAATCTAGACACTGTCTAGCGCTGAATGGCTGCATATTTCTGTGCTGCGATCATGTACAAAACATTTGATCAGCTTCAGTTGGTCTTTTATGGTGGCATGAGTTACCTTATACCGTTGTGTAGTTGAAGAGAAATACGTCGAAATGAAAGGGCTACTGTCATTTTTAATTCAGCCATTGCGTTTTCTTTCAGGGAACAAATACAAGATTGCTTGCTCTCAGAAGGTGAAGATGAGACTTGAGCCGACTCGCTCATGCCTGGGATCCATTTTTTTTAAAGGTGGTGAAAGATTTGGTTCGTCAGATTGTTTCTAAAGGATAGTGGACTTGTGATGCGAACAACAATCACAGAACTGCAGGTATCAATTGATGGTGTTTGGTTGACATCCGGGGCTGTTCTAACTGTCCAACAGGCCAATAATTTATGTTTGTCTTGATGGCGTGCATCATAGGTTTGAAATTCGAGCTTGGTTCAGTGAGATTGTATCGGGTTTGCGAAATCTTCAGTTGTTTTTTTATTGATAACTAAAAACTGGGAATGGCATAGGCCTGTTTCATCAACACTGTACGAGAAACACTCAATTCTCTGATATTTTGGCATTAGAAGATTGACTAAATTTTGTGCCATTCAACAGATTTTCCAAATTTATTTACACAATTTGAGATTTGAGACCCAAAAAGAAAAAGTAGATAAATCTACTAGTTTGTTACGATAATTGGGAGGAATTTTTGGTATGATCCCAAACCTAGCCCTAACTACGGCAATGGTTCTAGATGGGAGACAAGTAAAAGAGAAATCATTTGACTCTTTTTACTGGCCGTTAGATTAAATAAATCAAATAGTAAAAAGAGAGAGCATAAAGAGAAAATGACGGTATCATTTTCCAAGCGGAAAACAAGTTCCTCTTTGTGTTGGTATGAACAAAGCCTTGTTTTTATTGTCCTTATGACTTCATTCCCGAACCCAACACCCATGGTAGAAAAAATTCTAAGGTTGGTCATCCCGCACCTATGGTTGGAAAAATGATTAGGTTGGGATAATTAGGCAACGTGATTGATTCATCGATTGACATAAGACACATTACGTGGTGTCAGAGGGGTTGGGTGGGGCCAAAATACTGAGAGGTAAGAGTGGGAAGGGTGTTATGTTTCTGAAGCCGAACGCTTGATTTGATAAAACAATATTGGGTGGGGCCAAAATACTGAGAGGTAAGAGTGGGAAGGGTGTTATGTTTCTGAAGCCGAACGCGTGATTTGATAAAACAATATTCGTACAAAACTCAGTAAGGTTTTTAGTTAAAATGGTATGTGAGATTGACATAATTTATCATTTTAATCTTTGATATTGAAAATCGATAGATTGATCTCTGAGTTTGTCTACCGTAAATCAATTCCATATTTCCATTAAAATCTGTCAATATCCTCGTTAAGTGGGAAGGCAGATTCTCTGCCCTCCCACTTCCTGTGCTCTTTTATTTGTGTGGTCACGGTTAAGCCATGTAAATATTTTATATTACTATTCTTTTTTGTCTTATTATCTCTATAAAAAAATATAAAATGTTGACGTGACTTAACCGTGACCACACGAAATATTAGGGCACGGGAAATGAGAGGGCAGAGAATCTACCTTTGTTTAGTGGAGGGTTTTTTTTTTTTTTTTTTTTTTGACAAAAATACTTGGAATTGAATCCGCTCCGGAACTTAGCGTCCGGAGTCTAAGGATCAATCCTAATTGATGTGTAAAAAAAATTAGAATTGTTGATTTGTATATGGTAAATTAAAAAAATAAATTAATAAAAATCGTTAAATTCAATTTGTGCGGTTCAAATTAATTGACGTGTAAACTTAAACGCTAAGGTTTGGATCGAATCAAATTCCAAAATACTTTACCCACTAGGCTTTCTTTATAGTTGTTGACTTTATAAAAGCATATTAGAGTTAGATCTACCTTTTATCTGAGAACCGGAATCATCACAGAGAGTGAAGACTAGAAAAATCTGAATTATCTTCAGCTCACCTCATCAAGCAGAAGAAGATGGCTGAGCTTGGATTTCCGTTAGCAGCCATACTCATTGAAAAGCCTCGGCTCGTTTGATTCAGAGGAGATTTGCTTGATGTGGGGGGTTAAAGCGGATTTGCAAAAGCTTGGGTGCACCATGTCCGCTATTAGAGACTGCTCTTTTATGACGAAGAGAAGCAAGCCTGTGATAAGGAGCTACTCAGTTGGCTACGACAACTTCAAGATGTGCTTAGATGTGCTTAGGATTTGTTGGAGGAGTTAGAGTGCGAAGATTTACAAAGGCAATGTGGTTCGTGATAGTGGCGCAACTAGAAAGGTAAGCCGTTTCTTTTCCCGTTCTAATTCTGTTGCAATACAATTGTGTGGATCATGGAATCAAGCAGATAAGGGACAGATTATGTGAAAAAAAAAAAAAAAAAAAAAAATAGAAGAAGATAAGAACTTTGCTGATTTCTGTGTGTTCCAACGATGCCTACGACTGAAGAAACTGAAATATTTCGTGTTAGTCGCCAAAATCTGTTCCTACCTTGTTGCCCTCTGTCGACAAATTTGGTAACGCGCTCCATTTGATACGATCTGCATTCCACACAACAAGGACAAGCATAAATTTCATATCCTTTAAAGCATCTCGTAGTTGTTCTTGCATTTGATCCAGATACAACCCTTCAGTGATCTTTGTACCCAATGCAGAACAAATGATCTCTTTTGCCAATCTAGTAGTATCAAAAGTCCACTGACATATGCTGCCGCATCCTTAACTCAAAATTCCTTACGACTCTCTCATCGTTGACACCAAATTGGCAAGTGTGGTGTTCCCTAAACCTTCGAATCCCACTATTCGAATAACATATACATTCTCATTATCCCCACCTTGATGATCATCGCTTGGTACCATTTGAAGGTCAACTGTATTTTTCTGTTTCTCATCACCAAGATGACGGTGATGATGAACAGTGCAAAGATCAGCAAAGCTCACATAATCTCTCCTTGATTTCATGACCTACTCTCATGCGAAATGCAACTAGATTAGAACAGGAAAAGAAACGGCGTACCTTTCTGGTTGTGCTACTACCACGAACCATTTGCCTTTGTAAAGCTTCGCACTACCAACAAATCCTCAGCATTAAGAACCACATCTTGAAGTTGTCGTAGCCAACTGTGAAGCTCCTTGTTACGTGCTTGCTTCTCTTCGGCATCCAAGAGAACGTCTTTGATGGTGGACATGGTGCGCGCAAGCTTCGCAAAGCTTCTTCTGTTGCTGTGGAGTCCATAAAGATTTCATGATCTCGTTGCTTTAGCGCCAATCTCCCTTCAGAACAAAATATTGGAAAATGGATTTAACTCGAATGAGAGATGACTTGGGGAAAACCGAGGTAAGTTGTTCTCTAAAATACTGAAGGTATGTTTAATGAGATTGATGACAGGAAGATCACCAACATAGGAAGTGTGACTGATAAAGCATAAGCCTCCTCACTCGTCTTACTATTCTTTAGGTCCCTTAGATGAAGCCATATATTCCTCATCCAAAACCTCTGCTTCTTTGTTTTAGGATTGCCATGACTTGGAATAAAGAATATAAATCCGCGGAACTCCCATTGTTCCGTTTTTATCTGATCAAGTGAGTAACTCCAATCTAATTTGCTCTGCAGTGAACTCGGATAAGATTGATATGAAAATGAGCCCATATGTGAGTCAGAAAGTTTGTTCGAGCATATTTTTGAGAGAATCATTGTCAGATATGCTGGTGGTCAGTTGTTATAAGTTCCTGTTTATAAGGAAAGATAATAATTGTTCTGTTATAAATTCCGTTATGATCTAGTGCAGTCACTAAGAATTATTATCTCCTCTCTTACTCTGCCTTTTTAAGTAGCTAAACAGTTTTGCGCTGCAGGGCTGGTATTGAACTTGTAAAGCTATCTGTATGCACGTAAAAAAATTCACTGACAGAAGCTGCAGTATTTTTATATGTACCAGATGCATCTTGCATGAGGCGCTGCCACTTAATAGTTTCGTGGTTCAACCAACCAAGACGCAGGAAAATCAACAAGTGATTTTGCTGACAGTTTACATCGGACCAGCGAACTCACACATGAACAAACTCAGAACAATTAAGCAAGGGTTGATCATTGTTAAGTAAGAAAGATTTGTAAAAGGTATCTCCAATTCCCTTGGAAAAGTGGATAAGGTTGGTTTTAAAGGCTAAATCGTGAAACTTTTCTTTTTTTCGATTTCAAAATAATGACAATTTTCAAAACATGTTTTTTGTAGAAATATCTTACTGCAAGACATACTCTTATTTCGCATTCTCGCAAGGGGGTAATCTAGACAGAGTCTACCGCTGAATGGTTCCATATTTCTGTGCTGCGATCATGTACAAAACATTTGGTCGGCTTCGGCTTCGGCTTCTGTTGGTCTTTAATGGTGGCATGAGCTGCCTGTATCGTTGTGTAGCTGAAGATAAATAAAATCAAAACTAGAAGTCTACAGTCATGTTTAATTCAGCCATTATGTTTTCTTTCAGGGAACAAGTACAAGATTGCTTGCTCTCAGAAGTTGAAGATGAAACTTGAGCCGACTCGCCCATGCCTGGGATCTTTTCTTCTATAAAGGTGGTGAAAGATTTGGTTGGTCAGATTGTTTCTAAAGGATAGTGGACTTCTGATGCCAACAGCAATCACAGAACTGCAGGTATCAATTGAAGGTGTGTGGTTGACATCTGAGGCTGTTCTAACCGTCCAACAAGGCCTATACTCAATATTTATCTTGATGGCGTGTATCATAGGCTTGAAATTCGAGCTTGGTTCAGTGAGATTGTATCGGGATTGCGAATCATAGGCCTGTTTCATCAATACTGTACAAGAAACACTCAATACTCTGATTTTTTTGGCAGCGCATGCATTACAAGAAGATTGAGCAACTTGTGTGCATTCACCAGATTTTCTAAAATTATTTATACAATTTGAGACTTGGGACCAAAAACAAAATAAATAAATCTACTAGTTTGGTATGACAATTGGTTAGGGATTTTAGTATGGTAACAGCGCCTGACCTAGCCCCAACTACCAGGATGGTGCCATAGAAGAGAGAAGTGGAAAGGGAAAGCATTCCCCAATTTTTCTTTCTCTAGTCGTTGGATTAATAAATCAAATGGCAAACAAAATGAAGAGTGCTAAAAGAGAAGGACAGTACATAATCATTTTCCAAGCGGAAACGACTCACTCTTTGCGTTGGTAGGAGAAATTCGTAGGTTGGTCATCCCACACCCATGGTAGGAGAAATTCTTAGGCTAGGATGACCAGACCACGACTGACCAACGTAAGACACATCGGGTGGTGTCAGATGGGGTGGGTGGGGCCAAAACGCTAGGAGGTGAGAGTAGGGGAGGTTGTTTTGTGTCTTACGCCAGACGGCTATGTGATTTGATAAAACAGTACAAAACTTAGTAGGGTTTTTAGTTAAAATGATATTTGAAATTGGTATAATTCTTTATTTTGATCCCTGACATTGAAAATCAATAAAAATGGTCATTGAATTTGTCTGCAGTAAATTAGTTTTGTCCTTCCATGAACAACTTGTCAATAACGTAAGTGTAGGGTTTGTTTTACAAAATTACTTGGCCACTAGGCTTTCTTTATAGTTGTTGACTATTTAAAAGCATATTAAGAGTTTGATCATATCTTTAACTAAGGACCAGATTCATTAGAAGAAGCAGAAGAAGATAGCTGAGTTTGCATTTCCGTTGGCAGCCAAACTCATTGAAAAGCTCGGCTCCATTGCCTCAGAGATGTGCTTGGTGGTGGGGGTGGGGGTGGGGGTTTAAACTTTAAAGCAGATTTGCAAAAGCTTGGGCGCACCATGTCCACCATCAAAGACTGCTCTTTGATGACGAAGAGGAGCCAAGTACGTATGAGAAGCTATGCAGTTGGCTACGGCAACTTGAAGATGTGCTAAGGATTTGTTGGAGGAGTTTGAGTGCAAAGCTTTACAAATGGTTGGTGAGAGTGGCCCAACTAGAAAGGTACGCCGTTTCGTTTCCTGTTCTTATCCATTTGCATTCCAATTGAGAGCGGGTCATGGAATCAAGGAGACAAGGGAGTGATTATGTGAGCTTAAAGATGATGTTACTGAATTGGCAAAAGATATTCTCAGTTGGGCACTAGGTAGAGAGATTTGTGAAGGGTTATCTCTGGATCAATTGCAAGAAAAACTACCAGACGCTTAACAATCGACCGCCAACATATTTCAGAGAGAATCATTGTTAGATACGCTGGCGGTCGATTGTTATAAAATCCCTTGTGAACTAGAGCAGTCACTAAGAATTATTCTCTCTTACTCTGCCTTTGTAAGTGGCTATACAGTTTGTGCTGCAGTGCTGGTATTGAACTTGCAAAGCTAGCATGCACATCAAAAGCTCTAGTAACAGAAGCTGCAGTATTTGTATACGTACCAGATGCATCATCCATGAGGCACTGCCACTTTATGGTTCCGTCGTTCAACCAAACAAGACGTAGGAAAATCAACAAGTGATTTACTGACAGTTTACATCGGACCAGCAAGCTAACACATGAACAAACTCAGAACAAGATAGAACGAAGGCTGTCCGCTAATCAAATTTAATGCGTAAATATTAGACCCGTCTCATAACAAAATAAAATAAAAATCTTACTAAACAATAATCAACTTCCTGCCTGAAGACTTGCACAGAACTTTGGTACTTGTCATTCAAGTTAAAGATGCAATGCTCTATACAGTCTTTAAGGCGAAATCCAATTCTCAGAAGCATCGAAGAGAAAGGAAAATGCAGCTGGAATGAACTAATCCCAAATGCGATGCAGTAACTCACTCAGTCGGAAGCCAGAAAATAAAGGCTTTACATATACCAGCTGATGAGAATTACCATACATTAAGGAATCTGGGAAAAGAACTCCTCCAGCTGATTTTCTGTTACGACCACACCAAGCTTTTCAGTAAAAACTGCATTGGTCACGTCAACTCCTGTTCTTGTCACCGCATCTGTAGCACGGATCTGAAAGTAACCATCCAGGTTGTGTACAGTCCCATCTGCACAAGTTTACAAAACCCAGGAAAAAATAAATCCAATTCTGTTGTGCATTACTCATCACCTGATGCAGGACAATATGAAGGGATGTAGAAATAGAAGAGATCCGGACTCACTCCGGCCTTTGGCATCACACCAAAGGTGTATTGGAATCACTCCAACAAAGAAACTAGAAAAATTCCGGCATCACAACGGCCTTTAGCTTCACACCGAAGGTGCCTAGGAATCACTACAAGGTTGCTGTGCTTCACACACAAGCAGGAAACCCAGAACTTTTTTTACTAACAATCTTATTTTTAAAAGCTTACAAAGTAGCCCCCTTTATAGGCTAATTGGTACATGAATGTAAAGATCCGCAGTAATATCCTTAGGAATTCTAAAGACTAATTTATGACACCTGATACATTACAATTAACTTGCAGACTACACTGCATTTATTACAAAGGAAAGTAGAAAGACTAATATATTGAATTTTCACTTGGACACTCCATCACCACCTCGCTTGGCAAATAGCTTTTAGAAGTTCAATGCCAGAACAAAATAATTACGCTACTAAGAAAGGGAAAGTAAAAGAGGACATTATAGTTCTTAGTTGACTGCTCTAGCTCATTAGGATTTATATAAAACTATTCTCCGTCTCTATAAACAGAAGATATAACAATCGACCATAAGAAGCTTGATTTCAGCTACTTTCTAGATATCAAACAAATTTCTTAACTCACATATGTGGCTCAATTTTCAATCTTATCTGACATTACTACAAGAGCAAAATTAGATTGGATTCCCTCTCTTGACCGCATAACGAAACAAAGGGAGTTCCAAGAAATGACAATCCTAAAATCAAGAATCAGATAATGGTTCTCAAGTGACTGATGTAGCTCATTAGGGAATATAAATATATATATATATATATATATATATAATTATTCTCTTTTATTATTAACAGAACTTATAACAATCGCCACAAGAAGCATGATTTTGGCATGAACCTGAACTCGGCAAGTTATGCACCTTCCATCTACTTATTACTAGTAGGAATCAATAGTGGCTATTGAATCACATAAGTTTCAATCTTATCTGACATTACTATAAAAACAAATTAGATTGGAGTTGCTTGATCGCAAGAAAAAGAAAAAAAAGGGAGTTCCACACATTTTAATTTTTCCAAGAAGTGACAATTCAAAACGATTGCACCGTCATCAAACCATATAAAAGCATCAGAGGAATTTAGCACTTACCCTGCGCAACAATAGGCTGATACAGAGGAGGTTGACGAAGCCAATTTCCATTAGAATCTTTCATGTGTCTTCTATCAGAAGCAAAGAAACGAAGGAATATTGGGGCATGCACAATCCGGAAACACCTGCATCACGTTAACCGCAAAGATATCAATATAAATAGAGGGTAACAAACTTATAAGATATATGGTATGTTATGTTGCAATAACCTCACAACATAACATCCCAAGTATCATTAGAACATTTGCCTATAAATGCAAAACAGACAAGTGATGAAGTACCTTCGCAATTCAGCAAAGGTCTGAAATGAGGGGCAGAACGTTTCCAAGACATAGGTTGCTAAAGGACAAGGAAATGCAAGACTCGAATCCAAATCCCACACTAAATGAGTTGCGGGTGTGTCACCACTGCCTTTTTTCTGCACGCAAATGACATGATAATCCCACAGAACAACCCCATCCGCTCGATTGCTGGCCTTCTGGCGCCACAACGGGATCTGCACCATTTTATTTACACCAGAACAAACGCTAAGTTGTTAAAAACAAGACAAATAAGACACAAATTTTAAGACAAACGGCGAGTGGGGTAACATGGGAACACAAAATACATGCCTGTTTCTTGTCATTGGAAATGAAAACGACGAAAAGATCAGAACCCTGTGCATCTGCGATGCCCTTTTTGCACAGCTCCTTGCAAAGCAAGTACACATTCTCCTCACTACACGGACAAAGTGTACAAAAAGGGTGATTAATTTGATTAGCAATTGAACAACAGCACAGAACAAAAGCCGAAAACCAAAAACAGAAAACGCGGGTTAGGCCAGTTCGCGGGGGCAGTGTTCCCACCACTTGCATCCAAGTTCGAATAAAAAAAGGCCTAGTTGATTGGTTGATTGGTTTTACTGACGTACCAGTAAAATGGGGTGTGATGGAACTGAGAGATGTCGCAGGAGCTCTCGCTTTCTTCCAACTTTGACGTCGTCATCTCACTCTCTCTCCCTCTCCCTCCGGGGCCTCTCTCCCTCTCCCAGTGGAATTGAATCTCACTTCCAAATTTAGTACCCAGCGCCCCCAACGACGCGTCGTTTCTAAACGCACCAACGACGCCTTCCTTGCTCTAAGCCTCTACCTAGGGCATAAAAACGAATCGGTGCCGTTGGTCTCCGCACAGCATCTTAACCAGCGAGCTTCATAGATGGAATCAGAAGACCTCAACAACCTTGACATATCCTCCGACAGCGCCGCCGCCCAAGCCGATCCGACGCCGCGTGGGCCCAGGCCCATATGCAGCAACTGCACCCGACCCGGCCCAGTATGCCTCTGCCAATCTCTCCCGGCCCAGCCCATCCAAACCCAAACCCATGTCATAATCCTCCACCATCCCCACGAAGCCAATCACAAGCTTTCCACAACCCCAATCCTCACCAAATGCCTCTCCAACGCCACCGCCATCATCGGCCGCAAGCTCCGGCCAGGCCTCTCGCCGCTCCTGGACCAATCCCCTCCCGCCATATACCTCTTCCCGCCCACCAAATCCTCGCCCGCCGTCACCCTATCGGACCTCGCCGCCTCCCCTCTCCCTCGCGTTCTCGTCGCGTTCGACGCCACGTGGAAGCACGCGCGGGAGATGGTGAAAGCGAGCGAGGAGTTTTTGTCGGCGTTCGCGACGAGGGTTTGTTTGGATGTGGACGAAAGCGCGTGCGGTGGGAGCATTTACGACTCGGAGTTGGTTCTGAGGAAGGAGCCGTTCGGCGGGTGCGTGAGTACGTTGGAGGCTGTGGCCAGAGCTCTGGGTGCGCTTGAGCCCAACGGGGTGGAGATTGAGGCCCAGCTTATTGGGGTTTTGAGGGACATGGTGGGTTTGCAGGCGGGCTATCTTAATAAGCCCATAAAGCCCAGGCCCAAGTTGTTGAAGAAAGGCAAGGAAAAACAAAGGCTCAGGATTGAGAGTGAGAGTGAGGGTGAGAGTGAGAATTCTACACCGTCGGGTCACGGTCGAACTTAGGACCGCACTCGATTGGCGAATTGCCCCTTCAAGTTGGATATGACATTGGATATTGTTTTTAGTGAATTGCCTTTTGTTCTTTATTTCTGGCTTTTGTATTTCCTTATTTCATTTGTTTGTTTTGTCCACTCACAACCAAAACCCTAAGGCTGCGTTTGGTACGCGAAAGTAAACTTATTGGAAATCATTTTCCACCGCTTTCTCGAGTAGGAGGGAAACGCAAAATTTCTATCCCGTGTTTGGTAAGAATAAGAAAGCAGGTTTGAAATATCATTTTTCCGGATGTAATGGAAATTTAAATTGTTACGGAAGACAAATTTGTCATAAAAAAAGACAGCAGTCCATGCATCTTTTGGTTTCCTGTGAGGAAGAGGGATTCACTTTCCCCTATTTTCCCGTGACACTGGAAATTATTTCCCAACCTTGGACTTATTCCACATGAAAAGTCAACCATTTTCATTCCCAAGCTCTGTTCCTAGCGTATCAAACGTAGCCTCAAAGGAAATATACTCTACTTCTTCAAACAATTCCATAAAATGGTTAAGGCTGTCGGTTCGCTCTTTTGTACTCAATTTTGAATTTTATTTTGCTAGAAATTATAAATTATATTAGTGTAGAACATCTGCTTCTCATACAAATAAAGATTTACAATATAAATACATTAGAGGTCGTATTCAACTTTTTAATGTAGTGTCCAACAGTGCACCGACCAGACCGTCATGATGTAATACCTCGGAACAATATCCTCTTCATTTGCTTTATCATCATGTGTACAACTGTCATGGCATTGTAACTTACAAAATGGAAAATATGAAGAAATACTTAATATTTTAGTAAATTAGTCAAAGTATATTGTATTTTTCTATCATTATAATATAAACGATAATTGGATAGTCTTGGGGCTTAGACTCTTCCTATAGCGTTTCGTATATAGAAAAAAAAAAAAAAATTATATCCGAGACGCAATGAGTAAAAAGAAAAATCTTATGCACATGAAAAACTCAAAAATCTACTACTTGCAAAGTAAATTGCATTTTTAAATAATAAAAATGACCTAGTCGTAATGACGAGATTTGTATCTCACATTTTTTTTTTTAAACAAATGATATTATCTACCCTGAGGAGGAGGGGGTAACCTTAGCCTGATAATGGGCTAGCAATAATTGGATTCAAATTCACCTTTGGCTAAAATCTCTCAGTTTTAAATAAAGAAAAATACCAATTTAATATCACTAGACCGCGGTTCTAAGTTACTATTGATTGATATATATATATATATATATATATATATATATATATATATATATATAATTTTTTGAACAAACGATAATATCTACACTAAATGGAGGGGTAGACTTAATCTTACAATAGACTAGTAGTAATGTGATTCAAATTCGTCATTGGCTAGAGCGTAGTACTAAATAACAAATTGTTTTTTTGCGTCCTTTTTGTGGGGGATGGTCCATAAACTTTGTTATAGTGGCAATGTGTTGTGAACACAACCTTCTAATTCTATGCAGTTTGTAAATTTCTACATTGAGACCTCCCACGTGGAGGAAGAAATGGATGTGGACCAATGATTCAAGGAAGACTGATCCAAATGTGCATATAGGCACCACATGGCACGTGATATGTTCACCTTTGTGCACTCCCAGTTAAAAGCTCTCGCACTATTGTGTAAAAGAACTGCTTTTTCTGATGTTCTTCCGATTAGTTGGTTTAGCGGCTTTTCGTTTCAAATTTGTTTCCAACTTGTAGAGATATAATCACGATATATTTGTGATGAGATTGATATTAAATTGTGTTTCATTGTAGCTTGTTATAAAAATTTATATACAAGTTTCACCTTCTTTTTCTTCCCTCCTACCCCCATTGGCTTAAATGCTATATAATTCATTTGGTCTTTTAGTTATTGTGTTTCGGTTAAGCTAATATCGTGTATTCTGTTGAATCAACATTAAAAAGACACTTAAAAGACAAAATGGGGTAAGCATTTCGGCTAATTTATTCTGTGTATTTTCAAATTTCGCTTATTTGGTTACTTTGCTTTTAATTCGGGTTGATTTGACGAAAAAAAAAAATTGTAGTTCGGGTTGAAAATGATTTTTTTTTCTTCTTCTAAGTTTTGGCACAACAACCCAAAATGTTGGAGAGTTCGTACCAAATATAGAAGGGTTAAAAAGGATTTTAGTTAGAGCGACTTCACTTTTCTCATACTCTAGACTAGCATACTCTAGTCTAGCTTGTTAAGAGCATTTTCAAGAGAAACTCTAAATTTTTGTTAAACTAGCAAGTGAACAGTGTGAAAAACTATTTTAGTTACTCAGTTTAATTTTTTTATCTCCAACAACTCTCTATTTTGACAAACTTTGAATATTTTATTATTAACGATTCAAACTCAACCCACTCATTTTCTAAAACAATATTTTATCTCTTCCTTTTCTTTTTGCTCAATGGTCCATCAAGAATTTTATTATTTTTCCAATATTTAGCTGATGAACAGTTGCTCTGTAAATTTCAAGAGTGATTGTTCATTTTTCTATAATACAGACTCTTTTATACAGTTTGTTGGCGATTTTTTTATTTTTTATTTTTTTATTTTTTTATATTTGACTCTTTAAAATAGAGTTTTGATTGTATTACAGCAGCCCCAAATATTAAGTCAAGTGACCAATTTTCGTAAGTTATCACTATTAATGCACATTGTAGAACTTTAACCCCTAAAAAAGAATATTAAAATTTCCGAAATGGTTTGTTTAAAAATTATTTGAAAACCAAACCAAAGCTAGGGTTGAAAAAACCTAGCCGTATAGAGCAAAACTCAAAGAAAAATTCTCTGCTGCCGGAGCCTACTTTGACTTTGAAATCAACGACAATGTTCTCGAAATCATTCTTGTTCTCTTCTCTCTCCTTTTCTGTTTACTTTCTTTGGTGTAGAATTGTCGCAGTGATAAAAGACGGATTTTGGGCTAAAAGCCTAAAATAGTCCTTGAGATTGACACAATTTCTCACTTTGGTCTAAGATTTAAAATCAATAAAAATAGTCCATTATATTATCCACGATCAACCATTTTGGTCCTTATGCGAAAAATCTTCAATATAATTGAAGAAACCACCAGAGGGGTTGATTGAAAAATATTCTCAATTTAATGGAGATTTTTCACGGAATGACCAAAATGATTGACATGAACAATCTCAATGACCACTTCCATCAATTGTAAATATCAGGTGTGAAGCCAAAAATAATCACAAGGCGACACGTGGATCTTTGGGTTAAAAGGACAAAATTATCCTCGAGGCATACCAGGATGCCTACGCGCGAGCAGCGGGCAATCAACCCTCAACCAAGTCAAAAATGCCCAAAATAGGTAATAATTCAAAACCTATTTCATCCATCTTCTCCACAAGGTAAACCCCAAAACATTCCTTTTAAATTATGTTAATTAGCTAATTAATAGATTTATTACCTAATTAATCTATTAATGGCTAATTAAACTACCAATTAACTACAAAATACACTCAAAAACACCACAAAGGGTTGGCCACCTTCTCCTCCCATGCCCTATATATAATACCCTATTTTCTCTAAAAACCTAGGTCTTGACTCTTGCTAAACACTCAAAAATTCCCTAAACATTTTTCTCTCAAAATTCTAACGTTGGCATCAGAGGTTCCAAGATCAAGGAGGAAGAAATTTGCATCCACAAATTGTTGCTTTCATTGAGAGTTGAGTCCCACACTCGTAGAAGACTCTCGCATCCAAGGTTTTTCTATTTTTCTTGTCCATTTGTAGATTTTTCGTATGTTTTTATTATTAGAATTTTTTATTTGCAAAAATTCTTTGATAAAACGTAAAAGAGAAGTACAATGGCTAAATGTGACAATAAGGGGAGTGGCACCACCACCATAAGTTCTTTTTCAAAGAACTTTACCAAAGGTGATATTTGTTTTGTAGGTGCAATTTTGTCCAAGATCAAGGAGGAAGAAATTTGCATCCACACTAGGGATCAAAGTGAAAAGTTATATCAATCTTAAAGACTATTTTAGCTAAAAGCCACAAAAGAATCACCATATAGATGAAAGATATATTTTTTTAGCATTGAAAGTCAAATAATACTAAGGTCTTAGGTCCCGTTTTATGATATATTAGTCTATTGCCACACACTAATGCGTGTGACAATTTACTTTTTTTTGTTGTTTAATCTTAATTATTTTTTCAATGTTTTATATACGTGGGGTTGTTTTCTTTTGCTGTGCTACAACAAAAACACTTATTCTGACCTAAATTTTGAAAAAGAAAAAAAGTTATTTTTGTGTTTACCAAACATATTTTTCACTCTATGATTTTACATAGCTGCTTTTTTTTTTTTTTTTGTAAATTCGAGCAATCTCAAGCCCATACTAAGTGGATTCTCAATGTTCTCTAAAAAAGAACTTGGTTTTTTTATTAGCATGCTTCTATTAAAAGGGCTTCCGGAAAAAAAAAAATATATATATATATATGTATATCTGAACTGAAAAACATTTACAGCATAAACCTTTCAAATAGGCTTTAAATTATGGAATGAGGATCCTCTTCGGATCCTCTTTGTGAGGCTTTCGGAATCCTCTAATCGCATATGTTCATCATATATCGTGCGATCATAAATTATTGTAAATCTTTTTATTTAAAATTAAATATAAACAGTACTTGACGAAAACTGGCTGCACATTGTACGATAAACATATATGATTGAAGGATCTCTAGAATCCTCATAAAAAGAATCCGAAAATGTTCCTCATTCTAAATTGTGTACTAACCTATCCAAAGAAATGTAACTTGGAATTCTTCAATAATTAAAAAGAACTGTTTGAACATTCTCAAAGTCCTAGTACCGCAACTATAGCACGAGCCTCCTTTGAAATTGTTGAGTGGACCCACCCCTTTAATAAACCAAAACCTGTTGCATGAACAGATAAATTAGCTTTTGGTATGAAAATGTAGCACCTAAGCAAAGTCATGTCAATTAACACTTCGGATGACACATATCACACACATTGTGTGGAATTTGGATTTAGAAGATTATGAACAAACTTTGTTTAGTCTCTTTATTAGTCCTACATTAAACCCTACCAATTTCTTTTAAATAGGGTTAAATTCACTAAATACCAAAATATCATTGGAGTCTTCACCTACTCTCTTTTGTCGGAATTAAATTTCACCACCACCACCGTGGATGGATGAGTGCAAGAAGGACTATCTATAAAAGAGACAAACAACTAAGAATTTCTAGGTACCGGTGTTGCACCGGCCAAAGTATTTTCAACGATTAAGTCAGTAAAAGATCTTACAACTTAAGCATTGGGCTAGAGAGCGAGTGTGCAAAATATTATAATACTTTTGATGAACCCTAGTTATGTGTATTTATACTAGTTGAGAGAGAATCATTTTATGATAATGAATATGTATAAAGCTGGTAGAATCCTAAACGATATATAGCATAAGATATCATTTCCTTGTATGAGTGTGATTACTTAAGCCAATCCTTAAATTATAGGAACCTCCATTCTAGAGTCCATGGTGTGATGGCAATGTTGGTCCGTTTATGTAACCCAACCTAATCAGAGATGACTAGCCCATGTGGAGGTGCTCATATTTCGATTTATCTTACTCCGGCTAAGAAAAATTTCATGGTTCTAGATCGCTCTCTCTCTCTCTCTCTCTCTCTCTCTCGTAAAACGATATATTTATACAAAGGAGCATAGTATTGATCTAGACCATCAAATAGGCTAGTTATAATAATTGATATCGAACTCACTATCAACAAGAGTTCAACTTAAATTTTGATCAACAAAAGGCATGATTATGGTTTCTATTTATGTTGTTGCCAAAATCCTCTTGCCTTCAGTTTTTGTTCCGTATTTGTCTTTGCATTCAATGATCAGCCAAATGAAAATTAAAAATATGAAAAGCAGGAAAGCCACAATGGACTATATAGTTTTCTTTGGAAAACGGCGCCACCACTTGATTTATGCTATCAAATATCAAGCCGAAGTGTTATATTACTTGATGAATTTGTGAATTTGTATTTAGGGAATTGAAAATTCATTCATATTTTAAGAGAGGCCAATTGGGCTTTTAGAGTTGGATTGCAGTTCTACAGACCAACAAGCGGAGGAGGAACAAGAAAGAAAGAAAATGACTTACTCTCAAAAGTTTCACACGTAGACAACAATGTGATAAAGATGGACGGAATATTTGATGAAAAATTAAAAAACACAACGGTAGGGGAGAATTTGGCTAGTAATACAAGTGGATGGGGGTAATTGGCTAAAATAAAAATTCAAAGATGAAAATGACACTACCTTACAAGTTCGGAAAGCAAATCGACAAATATCTTATATTGTTAATTCAAGAACAAGAAATTGCAGCAATGTGTGATGATGTTGACTAAAAGATAAATGATCTTACATTTAGGAGAACTTTTTAGTATGATGGTCACACCACCATGTGTTCGTACTAATTCATGTATGATAATATTATAATACGTAGTTGACGTGATTGAATGTATTGTATTAATACAATCTATTTTTTTTATGGTATATTATTTGGAAAAATAACTAAAGAAAATAAAACGTGAACTATGCTTAAAGTTAACACGTATTTTCTAGTGTAGAAATCTTATCATTGTCATGTTAGGTAAAAACTTTGCGTATATGTAGATAGAGAATCGGTACAAAAAGAATGGTAGTTCAAAAAACTCTAGCTTCTAAGCAAAATCTTGTATTGACTTTTGTGGAACTCTTTTGAATATGCAATATACGTGATTGAATTAAATTATACCCACACAACACAAATGATCATAATGGCTCATAAAAAAATTTCCACATCCAATCCATGACTAAAATAAGTTTTTTTAGTTTTACTTTTTTTAATGTAGAAGGAAAAATAGCCTCCCACCAATTTATCATTACAAAGTTTTGCTAATCTCTATCAAGAAATAACAATCTAGTCAGGTGACTCTTCAAACCAAACCATTTAGCGATACAACGATATCCTAAATCGAGCAAGTTTTTTTAGATAAAAACTAAATTGAGTTTAAAAAGGAATTTACTAGAACACAATAAAAGACAATAATTATATTCAGACACAAACCATGATACACTTGCTAACATATTCTTTCATATACCATTATATGCTAGACCTATATGTATTAGTAAATGTCAATCTTGTGTGTCTAAGTAACATTACGAAATTTTTATAAAACTATAATTACTCAATAAAAATGTAGACATGGTGTAGCTAATATTGTTTATGAATGCGATTGCGTAAATCTAGAAGTAGATTCCAATACGATTTAGGAGATCTATTTCCTTTAGGACTTCTATTACTTGTGAGGCAAGTAAACCTACCTAATTAGTATAAATAAAGGCATAAAGCCACAAGGAAGTGTGTGCAATGCATAACCACCAAGCTCTCTATTGTTTCTCTCTGTTGTCATCCATCTTCTACCTTTACTCTCTGAATTTTCGTTCAACACATTATCAGCACGAAGTGTATCTTTGAAGGAAGTATCGAGTCAAGAACATTATTGTAGCAATCGCAATCCAAGCATCTTTTATACTTAATCTTTTCTAAAGTTTTTTAAGCCTTTATGCATGTTAATCATCACATAAAGCATGAACTCCAGTTTTGAATTATATATCTTGATATGTTTGTGATGGATTATTGTGATTTGAAATTTGATTGCTTAAATTGTATATATGTGTGGAAAAAAAAAAAGGAATTAAAAAACCCTAACCCATGTGAGCCACGACTTCGAGTTGCGTTGCGTGCTTGAGCTTAGCCCAAACTAAACGATGACATTTTGTTCGTCTTCTTCCTCATGTCGAGGCTAGATGCCATCTCCAATTTCTGTTGAGACATCGTACCAGAGGTGTTGGGTGGTTGGGAGCTCAAGATTCCATTGAATCTCTTTCATAGCAATCTTGTGCAAAACACCTTCTCTACATTTCTTGCCGAAAATATTGTTTTACAATAACAATATTAGGCACAAAACTTTCAAAAGTTTTCAAATTTGACATATGTCTTGCTAATAGTTGAAAATAACCAACTTCTGATGGAAAACCATCAGTCCCACCCAACTAGCTCAAACGCTGCTCCTTTGCATGAAGCAAATGCAAGTGTGCATCAAGGACCAAAATGCTGAAATAGGCATAAAGGATGCGATAAAGGTGCTTCACCCAAATCTGCAAATAGGGGAGACAAACTTGAAGGCCAAGCAAAGAGTGTGAAATGCAATTCTAAGCGTGACTCTTTGTCTCTTAAGGCTCAAGACCTTAAGAATAATGGTAAAGTAAAGGAGTTGACTACCAAGCGAGTTAAGAGAGTTCTTTTTTTTTTTCTTCCCAAACATTGATATGTGCTACTGTTGTGGCTTTAGTAAACAACAGTTCAAAGTTTTCAAGGCCTTAATGCATGTTGTGAAGGAATACCACACTAAAAGGCAAGCTAGAAGGCCAATTTCGCTCGAGAGACAAATTTCGCCCAAGTTGAGAATCCTAAAGTTACAACGTTGGTGATTTCTTATTTCCATGAGGCTAGTGCACCTATGGAGGATTAGATTTTGACATAAGGCCAATATTGGCTGAAATTTAACGATGTTTTTTTTGTCTAAGCTTGTGAAAATTTTTGTTTCCGGTTTCTAAGTTTTGTGTTGATTGATGCATCGATATGTTGGTCACATGTTTTTCTATGTCCACACACAATGTTGCTTTTGCAAAACTCCTGGAGCAAATTATTAAGATGAGGGTTCACCTCCCATTAAGTCAATTCAAATGGATAATGCCGGAGAGTCTACGTAAAAGACTTTTGACAACTATTGCATGTCTTAGGGTGTTGGATTTGAATATCATGTTCCTCATGTTCACATCCAAAATGGTCTTGCAGAAGCGTTCCTAAACTTCCTTCAATTAATCGTTAGGACATTAGTCATGCCAACCAAGCCTTTGATTTCTGCATGGGGCATGCATATTTACATGCAGCAATGCTTGTCCGCCTGCCTCATCACCACCTAACCCTCCTTATCGCTCTAGTTGGTTATTGGATATGAGCCTTAAGTTCACACTTACATGTGTTTGGGTGTGCCATTTATGTGTCAATACCACCGTCATAACATACCAAAATAAGTCCGCAAAGGAGGTTGTCAATATGTCAGTTATGATTCACCTTTGATTATTTGGTACTTAGAGCCTTTGATAGGCTTACTGCTAGATTTGTGGATAGTTACTTTAATGAGACAATTTTTTTGCAGTTAAAAGGAGAAAAGAACGTCAACTTTCATGATAAACATAGCAGATTAGCATGGTTGGTAGCCATTATGCCTCAACTTGATTCCTGTACTCCGCAGTGTGACATTAAAGTGCAACGTATTCTAGATCTTCAGAGCTTAAACTTAAAGCATGCCAGATGTTTTTTTTGTTCTAGCAAGAGTGACGAGGTCACATATACCACTTGTAAACGTGTCAGTAAGGATTGAAGTGCTAACATGGCATCAAGGCAATGTCCTAGAACAACGTGCTCCAACCACCTTTACACCACAGGGTTGGCCCGAATTATCTTTTATATATATTATTGCAACCTTTCTTAGTGATAAATTAATCGATATACTATGTAGTGGAATGCTTTTTATCCCTAATTGTTATGGAGAACAAATGGCGAAATATAATTGATTCCTCTATTTAAGTGGTTTTCACTTCTCCTTATTCATGTTCCTAACTCTTCCCCGGATAGTTCCCAATGTTTGGCATTTTCCATACTTCGTGGGTGCAACATCAATAGATTTTTTGATCACATGTAATGATCGTGCTAACACATTTACAGCTAGCCAATCAACTGCCCCAACTTAGAAGTGAGGTAGACCAGTGGGTTTGAAGTAATATGGCATAGCCCAATCCTAGTTGAATCGTTATCTCTTTTACTCCAACGCATATGGTTATTATAGACTACGGTTCGGGAAGAGACATAACCCCCTCTCAAGAATTAAGATATTTTGGTCAATTATGCTTATTTAGATGCACTTTGTACTAATAATAAAATGATCATTGACTATGCATTTGCGTATATTGTAGCTATTGAAATTATGCAAAGCAACGATATCAAACCACGTTCCATACACGAATGTCAGCGTAGAACAGATTGGCTAGAATGGAAAGAAATAATCTATGTTAAATTTGATTATTTAGCAAAGAGAAAGGTGTTTGGTGTTTTACAATCCACACCTCCAAACATGAAACCGGTTGGTTATAAGTGATTTTCATAAGGAAGGGTAATGCGAAGAATGAAGTAGTGCGATACAAGGAATGCCTTGGGGCGCAAGACTTCTCTCAACGCCCTGAAATTGACTACGAGGAGACGTATTCTCCCGTAATTCTCCCATAATGTGCAAGGATATGCAAAATGAAAGAGTTTTTGTTTTCAAGGTTGTGAAGCCTTTCTCAAAAGTTTAAACCTTGCCAATAGAACTCAAAGCTTGCATGTTATTCCTTTTACAAAATCCTCAATTTTCATCGATCATCGTGAGGAAATTGTGTTGGAACTTTGGCTTAATCTATTGCCTTCAAGATTTATGTTGATGATGTGTTCAGTAAGTTTTTCCACGTCAGAACTCTCTTCCATATAAACTAAGTGTAGAAAAACCAAACATTAAAAACCATTCAAATTATGAGAAGTTTACCAAAATAATTATGAAAAGAAATAAAACAATAGTACTATACCATATAAAAATATATTACCTCATTTTCCAAATAGCCAATCTCGTGTGCACAACAAAGTTTGAACTGTTTATGGTAACAATGAACTATGATACTAATCTAGTACTCTACCCCAATACTAAATGCAGATTCTGATGCAACAGTTGAAATTGGAATTGTGAACACATTTCATGCTAACTGAGAAAGTATCGAATAATGAAAATGCTCCATTTGCCACCAAGAAAGAATATCTATGTCTACTTTTCTATCTATTCTTTTATCCTCCAAATATTTTTGCAATTCATTTTTTTTCAATCGAACTTGAACCATCGTAATTATTATCAAAATCCTACATCATAAAAAATAAAAATGAAAACGTAATAAGAATCATGCATCATGTCAATTTCAAATATAATATCAACACTTTTTATAGTACTACTACTACAAATATATAAAGTAAATAATAACAAACTTAGGTTACCTCAGAGAGAACATCTCCAGATTCTGTTTGATGAATAGGCACTGAATTCACTGGAGTATTTGAATTTTCAAGATGCAAAAGTTTTTCCAAGTACACACCAAAAAGAACATTCAATTTGTCATTAACCTTTGTAAATTTGACCGAATTCACACCAGGAAGCTTTGTGTAAGCCCAATCCACAAAATGCAATTTATAACGAGGGTCTAAGATGATTGCAATTACCAAAATCAAACTGTTCTCTGACCAATACTTCTCAAACTTCATGTACATGTAAGTCCTCATCTTATTCATGAAACTTTCAGAGTCATCCATGGCTGCCTTAATTTGAAGTTCGATTACGAACACCTTAGGGAAGAACAAATTTGATGTGGGGTACCTTGTCCTAGAGAATAAGTACGTAACCTCGTAAAAGTACCCCAAAAACTTGGAAATCTTCATTATTTTATCCCACTGTTCAGAAGAATGACAACTAATAAAATTGGAATCACTCAACCCTAAATGAATCAAAGCATATTGATAGAAAATTGCACTATCTAGCATAATATAGATTGAGTTCCATCTAGTAGGGACATCTTGTCTCAAACCTCTCGTACTATCCAATATCCCTAATGTCTAACACATTCATAAAACTTTAGTTTCCTAGCTCAAAGCCCTTTATATATTTGATGCATTCACAAATCTTTATCACCGAAGAATCAATTTATTTAAGTCCATCTTGGACTATCAAATTCAAAACATAAGCACAACAACACACATGAAAGAAGTCACCATTCATTACGAGAAGACTTCTAAGATTCAATTGATTGTTCAAAATGCTAACAAAAGAAATATTTGAAGAAACATTATCCAAAGTAATAGAAAATAACTTCTTCTCAATCCCCCACTCAGTCACCAATGCATTAATTTTCTCAGATAATACAATACCAATATGCGGAGGAGGCACGTGACAAAAACTTATAATTCTTTTATGCAATTTTCAATCTTTGTCTACAAAGTGAGCAGTAAGAGCAAGATACCCATTAGTGCATTGCGAGGTCCAATAGTCTGATGTCAAACAAATTCTACCTTCAACTGAGCCTAACAAGTTATGAAGCCTTTGTTTTTCATTTTTGAACATCCTCAACACACGTGCTTTAATTGTATTTCTACACGATAACTTAATATTATGAGATATATATATATATATATGAGAAATTAGGTTCACATCCTTCCTTTTGCTACTCCTTTGATTAAAACCTTATTCATTTTCATTTTTTGATCAAGGTCCTTGATATTAATAGCATTATTAATTATTTCAACAATTAAATATTTTTTATTTCAAAATATATTCATTTAATGCTAAAAATGTTACAATTAGTATATTTATATTTATGGTTAAAATTTTTATCATATATTTTTAGTTTTAGTTTGTACCCAATTTTAATTTGCAACCTTGTTTTAATTTGTACCAATTTTCTTTTCAGTTTTAATTTGTACCCATATATTAATTTCTTTTTGAAGTTTTATTTGTATTTGTACCCATATTTTTTTTATTTATTTGTACCCATTTTGCAAAATGTACCATGCTAATTATATTTACCATTCATGTATTTTTTTTTCAAAATTTTAATCTTAAAATGTACTCATTCTTAAATATACCAATTTGTTATATGTAAAATGTACCCTTATATATATATATATAATCTATTCAATTTTTTTAATCCATTTTTAAACTTATATGGGTACATTCTTTTTTCTTTGATTTGAAAATATATCCATGTTAAGTTTAATCGAAGAAATTTACTAATTTTATTAAGCCTAATATCTTTTTTTTATTCTTTATTTTTTTTTTTTTGTGATTTTGAAGAATGTACCCATGTTTTGATACAATAATTTTGTTATTAATTTTGATGAATGTACCAATGTTTATATATATAGACACACACACACACACAATAGTATATTTATATTTTAATATTTTTAATCCCATAAATTATGTTTTTTATTTAAAATCTCATTAATATAAACAACTATAAATTTCAATTTTTAATTTAAAAAATATAGTAACGTACATATAAATAAATTATCACATTAATTTCAGGGACTTGGATCAAAAATTGAACATCAACAAGGTTTCAATCAAAGAATATTCATAGTTAGGGATCGCATCCAAAGTCTCTCATATATATATATATATATATATATATATATATGTAAACAAAGCCCTAATACCCCCATATTCAGAAAAACTAAAAGGAAGATTATGCTTGATGATGACCTCTACCAATAAGCCATGGAATACCACATGATCAAAGTTATGGGAACAAAATTCAGACACTAACAATAATCCATCTGTCGGTCCAGGGGATGTTATCAAATGTCTATTCATATTACTTGTCCCATGATGACTATCATCTATTACTAATTTCTTACAATCTTTACATTGAGCACGACTTTTACCATCTTCAAAAATAGTAGTCAATTTGTTGAAAGTTTTCTAAACAGGAGACCTGAGTGTTCGCTTACCAAATTTGATCACTCTAGCCTTTTTCTTTGCTAGACTTATATTTGTATCGTCTATATTTTCACTTCCATGATCAGGTTGTATTCCTATTGTAACTTCCACTAACCCTTCATCATTAAGGTTCATAAAATCTTGATCTACAACATCCATTGCTTCAAGAAAGAAAAAAAAAACTGTAAAATCTTGCTCATACCAATTTCATACCATATCCATTTCAAATTCACATATCCATATCGATTCAAATTCACATACATATTTCAATTTCAATTTTGCATATCCAATTCAA
Source organism: Pyrus communis (assembly GCF_041283825.1). Classification (NCBI taxonomy): domain Eukaryota; kingdom Viridiplantae; phylum Streptophyta; class Magnoliopsida; order Rosales; family Rosaceae; genus Pyrus; species Pyrus communis. The sequence goes on along the minus strand of NC_142576.1, from coordinate 19,228,064 downwards.
TTTCACCTATCTATATCCATTTCAAATTCATATATCCACAAATCACAATCCAATTCAAATTTACTTTCAAATTCACAATCCAATTAAAAATACCTTGCACTTGCAGGTTCCAGCCTTGCTTATTTGCTTTGCTTGTTCCACATCTCCAAATCTGGAAAACAAATATAGACCCCACTTATTAACTTCAAGTAAATAGACCCCAAATGAAACATAGATACAAATGAACTCGCAACGTTCACAATAAAAAATAAAAAATAAAAAAAGGACCTGCCTGCTAATTGCCAATACTTGGGACAAATAATTAAGACATTGCATCTACTATAGCAAAACAAAAATAGGTGGGGCGTCACTACTCTATCGTTGCCTACCTCACAGGCTAACTGAATTCTAACCTCCCCAGTCCCCTGATAACATATCCTCAATATATATATATATATATATATATATATATATATATATATATATATATATATATATATGACATTAAGTAATGAATCTCACCTTACGGCTTATAATACAACTAAATGGCATGACATAATAAAGTTAATTTACATAACTACATCTATACTTTCAAATTCCAATACTTGATTCTATTTATGCCTCGTCCTTTTGTGATTTTCAAGCTTGCAAAGCCAACGCGAAGCACGCTTGCTCAATCATTGGGTTTTTTGAATGTTTGCAAACATGCCCCAACCCAAAAACTCCAAAATCTCCAAAATCAAAAAACCCAAGAAACCCTAAACCCAGAGAATCCCTAGCCATTAGTTTTAATTTTAACGTAAACCCTAAATCACTAGTTTTTGAAAAAAAAACACAGAATACCCAAAAATACAAAATTCATACCTTTAGCGTGTGCTTGCCTGTGTGTGGTTTTCTTGTGGTTGCCGGAGTCGAGTTGAAGGAAGTGAATGGAGGAGGATGTGAGAGAGATGTGGATTAAGGAGACAGCGCGGGAGTAAGTCTGGACTGGAGAGATCAGAGTGAATAAGAAAGAAGAGAAGGATAACGTCCAACCTAATCCACAATGGATAGCTGAGATTAAATCTTAGCCGATCGAATGGTCACCAATTTTTTAAATTAAATTTAATATATATATATATAATTATTATAGTTTTTAGGGTTATAAAATTGTTAAATTAATATATATATATATATATATATAATTATAGTATTTTTTAGGGTTATAAAATTAATATTTTGCTTATCATGTATCGTGTTATCCATGTGTATACTCGAACCAACCCGTTATCTTAACATGTGCTTATTGAGTTACCCGATAATGAATCGGGGGGTTATCGGGTTGTATCAGGAATTGTCAGGCATAGGCTTGCAAGTTTAGTAGTTTTCGAAAGACTTGACATGCAATTAATGTGTGTATATGAGGATCTTGATACGAAAAATCTACGTGAAAGTTTCCTAATGGGCTTACATTCATTGGTCAAATAGTTCTAAACCAAGGAACCCCTCTCTATTCGATTGAGGCATTCGCTACATATTGAAGCAATTTAGATGGATGTTATATAATTGTCTAAGCAAGTATTTGACTAGTCAGGACCCTTGCATGTCCATTAAGAAGTTTAGTTCTGGATTCATGATTGTTGTAGTCTATGTCGATGACAAAAATCTCATTGGGACTCCTGAGGAGCTTAAGAAATTATAGCATACCTCAAATTGGAATTTGAGATGAAGGATCTTGGGAAAATTTGATATTGGCTTGGTCTTGAGATCAAACCTTGTTCTGACGATATTCTGGTATACCAATAAAAAATCGTACATCTATTTCGTTGTGAATCTTTTAGCAAGATACAAACATGCGCCTATACACAAACACTGAAATGTGTTACGGACATTATATGTTACTTAAAGGTAAAATGGATTTGGGCTTGTTTTATCCCTATTCATCTTCATGCGTGGCCATCGCCCCTCTCGGTCCTTAAGTTGATCCTTGCCTTTTTTGTTATGCTAATACTGGGTACTTACCCGACTTGCATTGAACATGATCCCAAATGAGTTATGTCTTTACCGTTGGTGGACCGCAATATCTTAGAGGTCTACAAAGCAAACCCTAGTTGCTATGGGTTCAAACCATGTTAAGATGCTCATTCTTTATGAGGTTGCTCATAAGTGTACGTGGTTGAGAGCCGTTGTCGAGCATATTTGAAGCACACATGAATTGTCGTCTATCATTGACGTACCAACAATGATCTTTGAAGATAATTCTGCATGTATAAACCAGATTCGAAAAGGATACATTAAAGGAGATCATACCAAGCACATTGCGTCGTAGTTCTTCTTCTCTCTTCAACATCAAAAGCATCAGAATATTGAAATCACCGAATTCATTCCCAAAATAACCTCAGTGATCTCTTCACCAAGTTATTGTCGAAGTATACTTTTTTGTAGCTTATTCGAGGAATTAGAATGCCTAAATTGTTTGATTTACACTACTTGTAGTATAGTTAAAGAGTTTTATCGATCTGAGAGGGAGTATCTAATAGATACCAAGTTAACCTTAATGTACTATGTTTCGTTTAGTTCATGAATTTTGCTAACCTAGCAAGGTTTTGACGAGGCACCTATTTTAGGTTGGTCATACCTTGATGTGAACATTAATTGCTGCTTGATTAAACATCGACTTTGCATTTCTCACCTTTCCTCCGAGACTTTGAGTTATGTCTTGCATTTGGTTTTACCATTGTCAGATTTTTGTGAGCTTATGTTTCCTTGTATGAAACCTTAATTTAGATTTGCATGTGTAACTACCTATGCCGTTTGAAGACTCCAAAAAATGATTGGTGAAGACTTGATGTGGCTAATTCTTAAGTTTTTTACACTCAAGGGGGAGTGTTGTAATTAATATTGTTTAGGAATGTGATTGTGTAAATCTAAAAATATATTCTAATAAGATATAGGAGATTTATTTCCTTTATGACTTGAATCACTTGTGAGGCAAGTATAGCCCCCTAGTTAGTATAACTAAAGGAATAAGGCCTCAAAGAAGCGTGTGCAATTCACAACAATTGAGCTCTCTATTCTCTCTCTTATTGCCCGCCCCTAGCTTTACTCTCTGAATTTTCCTTCAACAATATATATATATATTTGGGATTTTATTTTTCCCTGCATTTTGCTTTGGTACAAAGAAATCGGTTTATATATATATTTGGGATTTTATTTTTCCCTGCATTTTGCTTTGGTACAAAGAAATCAGTAAAAACCATAGAATTTTCCGTTCAACATGTAAAAAAGTAGACAAAATTTCTACGTAGAAAAGGAAAGGTTGGGAAAAAGGTGTAATGCTATAAATCCAAGGCAAAAAGAATAAAAAAAAAAAAGATTAAAATATTATAATAAAAAAATAAAATAAAATAAAATAAGAAAGAGAAAAAATAAGTCCAAATTGGAAAGTAAGCCAAATAATCAGAAATTCGAAATAAGCAAAGAGGATAGCCAACATGGCCGGTGCCACCGTCACCGGATCTTTGCCTTAATTAACGACCTGCCTGTCAAAACCATAAACTCTCTCTCTCTCTCTCTCTACTTTCTCTCTCTAACCTCTCTATCATTCCGCTTCCGTTTTGCGTCGTTTCATTTCTGTTGCTCTCTTCTTCCTCCTCTCACCATTTCATCACCAAAATTCATATATATTTCCATTAACTCTCTCTCTCTCTCTCTCTCTCTCTCTCTGTGAAACTCTGCTTTCTCTCTTTTTCTCTCTCTATCTATCTGAAATTACAAATCTCAAAGGCTTCACGAAAAAGTTAGAGAGAGAAGCGCACACCCGCAGCAATAATTCACTTTTCTTTCCAACTATCTTCTTCTTTCTCTCTTTATTGCCAGCTCTTGCAGCTCGTCCCTCCCATAACCCTTTTTCCCATCTCTCTCTCTCTGTCTGTATTATCTCTCACCCCCACCACCCTCCATCATTACAATTACACACAGAGATCCTATTTCTGGTAAGTCAATTCTCTCTCTGATCGATCTCATACTCTTTTCAGCTCCATCAATACCCATTTTTCTGTATGTTATCTCGATCTCTTTGTTTTCAGAGCTATTCCATTTTTGCTCTGATCGTTATTTTGTTTGCAATTCTCGTTTTTAGTTATCTGGGTTTTTATGGGTTTGTATCAAATTTAATAGGCTCTGGTTGTTTTTAGTTTTGTTTGTGTTTTTGGATAAAGTTGAATACTTGATCTGATGGGGTATGTTGGTTTTGCCTCCTTATTGCTTGGTAGTTGTTTGATCTTCTATGCTTGTTGATATTGTTTGATCTGACCTTTTCTTTTCATAACCTTATCTTGATTTGAGTTTATCTAAAGCTCGAATCGACTGAGTTGAAATGATTGAGTGAGTGATTGAACAGATGACTAGAAGATCTTAATATTATCTGGGTTCTGTTATGAATGCCTTTTGATGAAATATTATCTGGGTTCTTTCATTTGGTAAAACCGTTGCGTGTCCGTGCGCGTGTGTGCGAGTCCACTCTAATCTCACTACATTTTGCTGTTGAATAATCAGGCATGTTCCCGGTAAGTCTTATAACTTTGGATTTGATAGTAATCAAGTATCCAAGTCCTATTGCCTTTTCTGTGGTCATGTTGATCACAAGTCATATTTCAGTTCTTGGGTAGTTTTTCACTTGTTTGAATACTGGAAGGGACGTTTAAATTTGCCAAGATATTCTCAGTTTGCTTCTTTTCAGTTGGATTCAGGAATGTTATGGTCCAGAGGAAAGCTGTGCTGGAGGATTATTCGCATTAAGTGGGTTCAGTAATTAATTGCAGTGTTTGAGTCTGCAGTCCTACACACCTAACAGATGTTTCATGGATGGATTCTATACAGCCTGTTTGGAAGTATCAAATATTTGTTACTGAAGTAAAAAATAAGATGAGTTGGATGACTGTTCTTGGCTGAGAAGTTACCGATGATGATTCTTCAGCCTTAATGCGTACTTGAAGCCAGTGGTTTAAATAGCTTGTGATCCAAGTTGAATGGACAGTAGTAAAGATATAAAATTTAATATTACCCAATATATAATATATGTGAACATAAAGTTATATTAGACCAATAGGATCAGCTTTGAGGCCAAACTTGTTTTCCAGAAATTTTTTGCCATAAGTATATTCTTATGGATTGATCACTCATCTATGATTAAGTTAAGTCACGATGATCTAAGTGTGAACTTCAAGGGAAGGACCGTATATCACCACTAGTTTATATAACTGTACAAAGATAATCTAAGCAACATCTATGTAGAAATTTATAAACTAGTAGTGTCAGGGACTAGTTTTAGGTACAGAAGCGGCTCCACTGTAACACCAGCGAGTAGTATTAAAGATGAAAAATCTTAGGACAGTTTGTTAATTGGCTGAAGTATATTTCCCTTTTGATGCATATTTTCTACTGACATCTGCATGCTCACATGTAAAGAAGGAGAAAAAAGGTGATAAGCTTCTAAAGATGTGGTCTGGGTAGCCAGCAGGGTGGAATTTAGGTCATTGTATCGCTATGAATGGAGGCTTACCTAAAGAAAGCCTACTAGGATGAAGCTTGAAGAGGAGGAACATAAACTGAGAAGAGGTTTTCTAAGTTCTCTGGAACCATATATGGACCAAATTCTAGCTATATGAAAAGCAAGAGGTGGAAGCAATGATGCACTTATGAGAGTTAGATACCTACTAATTTTATCGTGAACTACCTCTGGATGTATCTCAGTCAAGAAATTAGTCCAGGGAAGGGGAGTCCGTGAAAGTAATGTAGTCTGGGAAATGCCTTTTGGAATATCTCACTTGAGAATCAGTCCAGTGAAGAGAGTTTATAAATGTTTTGCCAACATGATTTGTGTTTCCTAGCTGAATATATCAAGTGGGGTAAGTTGAGAATCAGATCCAAGGTTCAATGGCCAACACATAAGCTAGAACCTGACGTAAATGGACTGAGACATACCAACCAAGTTAGACAACTAAAATGTAAATACAGTGCATCAGCGCTTGACCTTCATTCTCATGCATGAGTTAACTTACACATGTTGGTGTTATGTCTTATTTGGCAAGCACTTTTACCTGTTTGATTTGAAGTTCGTTGTATACGAAAATCAATAACCGGTTAGTGTAGCTTTATGGAGATATATAGTGATCCCAGATGTAAGTGCCCACAAGATGTAAGTGCTCACAATTTAAACATCATGAGAAGAGATCTTATTGTAACAACTCATATTGTCGTAGTGCTAAGATTTACTGTAGCATCTCTATTGAATTTCTATGTTGATTATCAACACTGACATTTGTACATAAGAATTGTTGAAGCAGATCTATTACTTTTGACATAAGTTATCTCTATAGTGTTTTTGAAAATGATGTAGTATTCATTTTGGCTTGGTAACAAATCTCCATTTGTTGATTTGTCTTTGTTTTTTATTTTCCTTGCAGTGAAATCTTGTGGAATTTATAGAGACGCAGGATTCAAAGTAATTCTGCCTTACTGAAAGAAGCATTCTTAAGGGATTTCAGGCAATGTCTAGCTCTACAAAAGCTTTGGATCCGGCTTTTCAGGGAGCAGGTCAAAGATTGTATCCTTTTACCAGAGATGGTGACTCAATAAAAATGGAGTCTGCAAAATATTACTTTTAAAAACTATAACAAAGGACAGGAACAATCTTACTATCTTGCATCCACTGAAATAAAAAAATAAAAAAAATGAAGTAAAAGCGACTTAAAACAAAATTACGGCCCAGGATAGTTGGAATAGAGGCTAGGGTTCATGTGGCCGAACCTAAAGAGTTGAGTGAAGGTTTTGTTGTTATAGACAAAAATGTAAATTAGGTTATACTTTGTGTCAATTTTGGGAATATACAAGTCTTTCTGGTTATCTTTTAAATATGTTAATCATGTTGTGTTTCCACATTTGAGGTCGTGAAGCTTAACATGTTATAGAGGGACTGAAATTTGGCGAATTGAGGACTTCCAACCAGTTCCTTTGCCAAAATCTGAACATGGAAAATTCTATATGGGGGATTCTTATATTGTCTTGCAGGTTTGTCTATTTATTTACTCTCTTTTTTTCTTTTCGAAGCCTTTACTATTTATGCTTTTTTCCTCACAAGATTGCTTAAAAAAAAACGAAATTTGTCAGTAATTTTCTTCCAAGAAATGCAAAAGTTCAATTTTTCTTTTTTGGGTGATCCTTAAGTTGATGTCATTCTTCTTGAATAACTTTTTGATGTTCTCCCTCTATCAGCTGTTACGTTCGGGTTTAAAAGGTTTAATAAAAAAATGGTGGAGGTTTGCACTGATTAATAAATTTAGCACTCAAAATGGTGCACACTATTACCATGGCTCTCTATCAAATCTTTTTTTATGCCTTTCCCTTTCTTTGCATGTTCCACCTTAAGAAAGGGGAAGTCAGGGATTCTGTTGGACATATCATACTTTGGAATAAAAAGGCTTACCTTCAAGGAGGCTTTTTTCTTTCATATAACTCATGCACTTCTCTGACTGTTTGTAGACAACACAAAACAAAGGGGGCGCTTATCTCTATGACATACACTTCTGGATTGGGAAAGATACAAGTCAGGTGTGTATGTTCAAAGTTTGAACTTGCCTTGAATTTCCTCTGATGTTATATGTAGAAGTAAGAGAAAAATGGTTTATGTAGTGACTTTTTATTGTAGGATGAAGCTGGGACAGCAGCTATTAAGACTGTTGAGCTAGATGCAGTTCTTGGAGGACGTGCAGTGCAACATCGTGAAATTCAAGGCCATGAATCTGACAAATTTTTGTCATACTTCAAACCTTGTATTATACCATTGGAGGGGGGTGTTGCTTCTGGATTTAAAAAGGTTGAGGAAGATGAATTTGAAACTCGGTTGTATATCTGCAAAGGAAAACGAGTTGTCAGAATGAAGCAGGTATCCTGTTCTTCTGACGCGAGGGTTTAGAGTTTTTCTTTTTCTTTTGGTCTGGAGAGTTAGAGTTCAATTAAGTTTCCTAAATGTGATTCTGATAGAGTTTAAAGGGAATTGCACCCTGTATTCTGATTTTGTAGGTTCCTTTTGCGCGTTCCTCTCTGAATCACGATGATGTGTTCATCCTGGACACTGAAAACAAGATCTTTCAGTTCAACGGAGCAAATTCTAATATCCAGGAGAGGGCGAAGGCTTTGGAAGTAATCCAGTTTTTGAAGGAAAAGTATCATCATGGAACCTGTGATGTTGCAATAGTTGGTAAGTGCATATACGGTGTGACAATGTATATTATATGCAAGCCCACCGAACTTTTATCATGTTTCCATTTTCTCTGGTACTCAAAATACCCGCATTATCCAACCAGAATTGTTACCTTACATGTTTGCTATCTGTGTTGTCCATTCTTGCTCATTACTTATTTCATTTGTCAAAAATGGTGTGCATTATGGCAGATGATGGGAAGCTAGATACAGAGTCCGATTCTGGTGAGTTTTGGGTCCTAATGGGTGGATTTGCTCCAATTGGAAAGAAGGTAATCACTGAAGATGATGTGGTTCCAGAAGCTACTCCTGCTATACTGTACAGGTATTCTCATATTCTGTTATTGTCTTTGTCTAAAACTCTTGATTTTTAGTAAATAGTGAACTCTCTCTCTCTCTCTCTCTCTCTCTCTCTCTCTCTTGCTCCCTCCCTCCACACACACACACACGTATGGTCGTATGCTTTTCATGTGTGTGCATCTGCATGTATTAGGTGGCCTAGTAAGCACATGCTCCAGACACTTGATTCTGTGTCAGTGTCTGTCTGTGTGCTGGAAACAAAATATCTACTTATTGTTAATCTCTGGTATAATCCTCATAAGGTTCTAACTTAAACTTACTGGTTTTTGAAGCATAACCGAGGGTGAAGTGAAGACTGTAGAAGGTGAACTATCCAAATCCTTGCTTGAAAACAACAAATGCTACTTACTGGACTGCGGTTCAGAGGTGTTTGTTTGGGTTGGCCGGGTGACACAAGTGGAGGACAGAAAATCTGCTAGCCAAGCAGCTGAGGTAGTGACCTGCACTTTTTTATCCATGCTGGCAAGCAGATAGATTTATGAGTGACTTACATAAATGTAACTCTGAATTTTGTCACCAGGAGTTTCTTGCTACTCAGAATAGACCAAAGTCAACACGAATAACCCGGGTTATTCAAGGTTATGAAACACATTCATTCAAGTCCAACTTCGATTCTTGGCCTTCAGGATCAGCAACTTCTGGAACTGAGGAGGGAAGAGGAAAAGTAGCAGGTAATTATCAACTCCTGAGTTGTAAAGTGTACTGTAATACTTTCTGCTTGGCTTTATCTAATATTGTATCTTCACGGTCTGCTAGCTTTGCTGAAGCAACAAGGTGTTGGTTTAAAGGGTGTTGCAAAAGGTGCTCCCGTAAATGAGGAGGTCCCACCTTTGCTAGAAGGAGGTGGAAAGATGGAGGTCTAGTTGATAATGATATATGTTAATCATGCTTCTAGTAATGACTTAATTAATTAGGCTTCCTTGTTGATATCTTTTGGAATATTGGGTATTCTGTTTTCTTTTTTTCAGGTATGGTGTATCAATGGTGGTGCCAAGACTCCTTTACCTAAGGAGGATATTGGTAAATTTTACAGTGGAGATTGCTATATCATTCTCTATACTTACCACTCTGGTGATAGAAAAGAAGATTACTTTTTGTGCTGTTGGTTTGGAAAGGATAGTATTGAGGTAATTCACTTTGTTCCGGGTTAGGATTCAAATAATTGAAAGAATCACTTTACTTTCTGTCAGAATTCTTGTATATAAACTATAAAGAAAGGGACCTGCACTTCAACCTCTTACTTACATACATTGTGCTTTTAATTGGGGTTGGGGGTGGGTGAGGGTTGTGGAAAAAAATGTTGTGTCTTTGATGTCTTTCGGTGTTTTGGTTAGAGTTGAATGTCATTTCTTGAAGATAGGAGGAACGCTTGATTTTGTTGTGGAGAGGGTGCGGTTTTTGGCTTCTTTGTGGGCTCCAATAGCTGCAGAATCTGGAGATATTCCTTTCTTTGAGCTATAGTTGGATACTTGGATGATTATTGTACTGGTTAAGTTTGCTTTGACCTGAAGTAGGAACAATAGGTTGGTAGTATCGGACATTTTGGTGGTTATTCCTGGTCTTCTTGTTTCAGTGTACTTCATGTCCACTTCTTGATTTTTTGAGTAAATAAATAAAAAAACGAAGTTTCATTCACATAGGAAAGAGACAGCTTATTGTCTAAGCGTGGTTTGCATTATCTGGAAGGGTTTTCGGTGCACTAAACATGTTGTTTGGTCTGGGTCTTTGTTTGTTCTCCTCTTTGTTCAAGCTATTATTAAACCTAGTGATTGACTAACATAGGATATCAGAAGAAAGAGTCATGTTCTTATCTTCATTCTAATGATTTTTCATTTATTTTTTTACCTTTTTGGTGATAGCTTGTCTAATATTTCGTGAAAGCATCCTTCTACATTTTGTTTCTGCACCATATTAGAAAACCTTGTTGCAATTGTAAGAGGACTGCTAAAGAATTTCCATTATATAACCCATTTTAGGAGGACCAGAAAACTGCTTCTCATTTGGCCAGCACAATGTCCAACTCGCTGAAGGGAAGACCAGTGCAGGTATCATATTATCTTTAGTCAATGTTGGAGAATGTGTCTTACGGACCTATATATAATAGGGGCCTTTTGCAGGGTCACATATTTCAAGGTAAAGAGCCACCACAGTTAGTAGCACTTTTTCAGCCTATGGTGGTCCTGAAGGTATTGTTCAGTTTGGTGACTTTAGTCTGGTGCAAAGACCTCTCCATATTAGTTTCATTTGAGGGTTTATTGTTATCATTTTAATTTGATTGATTTCCTCTTCAGGGTGGCTTGAGCTCTGGTTATAAGAAATCGGTTGAGGAGAAAGGTCTGACGGATGAAACTTATACCACAGATTGTGTGGCACTCTTTCGGTTATCTGGAACTTATGTTCATAACAGTAAAGCAGTGCAAGTTGATGCGGTAGGAGCCAATTCATATGTTGTAATCACGTATCCTACATGACAATATATGCTCACGTATTTTGGGAGACTGACCTTAGAAAGCGATAAGCACTCCGTCTCCGATATTACTTATAGCTAATTCCTTGCTGGATGGGTACGATGACCATGGAGGACCCAATGCCAAAAAATGTAGTGAATCCCAGACGTCGTACATAGTAAAACTTTAAAAGTCAGAAAAACAGAAAAGGAATCAAAGATTACCCCTGAATTCCTCGTATTGGAGACTTATCTGTTCCCTAGTAGTATGCATCTTTAAGATTACCACTGAATGCTTTTCACACCGGATTTTTTAGCATGCTGTAGTTGGCCGGTATAGAGAATAATGTGGTATATGAAATGTTGGATGTGATTTATTGAGGGGAAGATGAAATAGAGTTATCTGTGTTTTCTTCATATATGTAGTAGGAAGATTCAAATAGAATTGCATACTTTCGAGAGAATGTTTTCTATGCTATGTTTAGATGTTAGACTTCTTGTTCACTGCTGGACATAATCTTTGTACTCTTTGGGCTTTTTAAATAGTCTTTTCTTTTATATTAAAACAGATTTCTTTGTTTAGGTGGCAACATCATTGAACTCTACCGAGTGTTTCATTCTGCAATCTGGGTCCTCGATGTTTGCCTGGAATGGAAATCAATGCACCGTTGAACAGCAACAGTTAGCAGCAAAACTTGCAGAATTTTTGAAGGTATACTCGTATTGAAGATTTCTATTCTCTCTGCCCTCTTACGTAACTTATTTGCCTTCAAACTTATCATAGATGCACCATCCAGAAGAGTCAATAAAACCAAGTATGCTTAGTAAATGTATTTCAGTCAGGCTTCAAGTAACAATGGTATACTGGGCTCTGGCATTGTTTCGACTTGATGATAAAAGAATAAGATGATTGTACACGTTAACTTGATTGGGCACGTACAATCGATGGACAGTGTTCAGTATTAGTGCTTAATGTAATTTAATAGTATTTATTATATCTTAGGCTTTCGATTTTCAGTATTGCCACCGATATAATGTTCATCTATTCGAGCCTTATATGCCTTGCTAATACAGCCAGGAGTTACCCTAAAACACGCTAAAGAGGGAACTGAGAGCTCATCCTTCTGGTTTGCTCTAGGAGGGAAACAAAGTTACACCAGCAATAAAGTTTCTCAGGAGATTGTCAGAGATCCCCACCTGTTCTCATTCTCGTTCAACAGAGGTAGAATTTTATGACATGAAATGATGTCTAAGTTGGAAATTTTATTTGTAAAGCTAGTTCCATTCTAACTGTGTCTTTTTTATTGTTCATTGATTCCCCAGGAAAGTTTCAGGTGAGTTATCTGGCCTTTTGAGTGTAATCGGTATTTGCTTCCATTTTTATGTGGGTGCTAGTGCTTCTAATCCCTGTCTTCATTTTTAATTCTGCAGGTGGAGGAAATTTACAACTTCACTCAGGATGATCTGTTGACAGAGGATATCCTTATACTTGACACACATGCCGAAGTGTTTGTTTGGGTTGGTCAATGTGTAGACTCGAAAGAAAAGCAAAATGCTTTTGAAATTGGCAAGGTATACCTTAAAATATTTGCATTTTTGTCATATGTTTCATTTGTTACATTTTTCATTCATATTTGTGCAGAAATACATAGTGCTGGCGGCATCTCTGGAGGGGTTGGCTCCTAATGTACCATTATACAAAGTTACTGAAGGAAATGAACCTCGCTTCTTTACAACATACTTTTCATGGGATCTTTCAAAAGCCACTGTATGTTCTAAAACAACAGACTCTTTCTCTCTCTCTCTCTCTCTCTCTCTCTCTCTCTCTCTTATTTAGATAAATTTTAAGGAATTCGTAGTCAAGCAAGGAATAATCAAAACACATTTAAGTTGAATGCAACAATTTTCTGGAATTTGGAATTTTTGGAGGGGTTTTTACTTTTCTATTTCATCTTTAACCCATTAATTGAAATAACTAGTCTTTTGAACTAGAATGAAATTAAGCGACGATAAATATATGTGCAGAATACTGTAAATGATAATGCTGTGCAAATGGCATAACAAATAGGGAAGTGGCATAACAAATAGGTAAGTGATAAACTGCCTAGGTGGGAAGAGAATTGGTTTAGGGATCATTACGTATAGAATATCATATACCAGTAGGGATTAAATATGCATAGAGGTCTATCTTCTCAAATAAAACAAAAGCCTAGAAGTCTAATTTGGTAATAACATACGAGTCGATCAACAATATTTTTCTGGGTAAATTATTACTGATTGATGATGTGCTTACATTCTCTCCCTCTTCAGTGTAATAACCATGTCAGAGATAATCATCTAAAATATGACTTTGTTTCTGCTACACTTGCTAGTGCATTTAAGATTCCGGACATTTCATTAAATAATTTTAGAGGCAGACCAAAACTTTTGTGATGAAAACATTATTTTGATAGGTAAAGTGTGAAGCTAAGTGGCATGACAGTGTCAAAAAACTTTGTAGATATCAACTGTTTTAATTGAAAGTACTTTATACGGATGCATTACAATATTCGGTTTAATATATATTTTTCTTACAGTATATCTACACTCAATGTAGGTTCAAGGAAACTCATTCCTCAAGAAGGTGTCAATACTCTTTGGAATTGGCCATGCTGTGGAGGTAAGCAATGTATATTATCAAACACGTTGCATCGTAATCTCCTCTTATACATGTGTGCGAAATGCTATATGATACATTCTGTCTAGTATATACAAGGGAACCATGATCATATCATGTCTTAAGATTCTCGTTATAAGTTAGTTACCGGAATAATGTTGTTCTTATAATAGTTCGAAATGATTGAACAACGTTAAGGGTTGAAATCTATCAAATTTTGTAAAAAAATTTAGCATTATCATTTATTATCCTTCTGTAATTCACGGAGAACGGATATCTGTTGCTGGATCAGGACAAGTCCACTGGGAACCAAGGAGGACCAAGGCAAAGAGCTGAAGCCTTAGCTGCTTTATCATCTGCATTCAATCCATCCTCCGGAAAGTCATCCCAAGCGGTAAATAAAATTTTTTGTACCAGCATCGTGTGCTTGTAGTAGATGCTATTGCCGTGTTGTCATGTCTTCACATGCGGTGTGCAGACAAGCAGAACTTTTAATTCATTCCATGAATGAATATTAGGAACCTTCATCCTAGTTAAGTATTTACAGAAAGTTGCATTAGAAAGTGTACATTCCCCATCTCATCCTCCCTTCCCACTCTATGCTCTTTTCATGTTATCATTCTTTTGTGGAATAATCAACTAAGGAAGTGGGTGTGCATACAAACATCCCTTAGGTTTTTCGAATGTTGCATTATGACAAGTTGAACCTGATATTAAGCTGTTACATGGAGCTTTTTTATTCGACCTTTATCCCTCTTTGCTTTAGGATATGCTAGATCTGAGATTAATCTGTAACATGGAGCTTTTTTATTTGATCTTTATCCGTCTTTGACTTAGTGTTGTTTCTTAGCACCTTTTAACCTTTCACTTCTCCTTTTTTTTAATGATCCATGATCAATAATATTTAGTCTGATACATGACGGTGTTGAACGGATTTTTCTGAGGCATTATATTCAATAATTCAACTGCCACGCAATCACAGGGCCAGGATAAGTCCGATGGATCGAGTGAAGGAGGACCAAGGCAAAGAGCAGAAGCTTTAGCTGCTTTATCTTCTGCATTTAATTCATCCCCTGGAAACAAACCTTCTCTTCCCAAGCCGTCTGCATCAGTTCAAGGAACACAAAGAGCTGCAGCAGTTGCTGCACTTTCAAATGTTCTTACAGCTGAAAAGAGTAAGTTAACACCAGATGCTTCTCCTGTGCAAAGTCCTCCTGTGCAAAGCCCTCCCTCAGAAACTAGTGCTTCTGGTAAGAAAGTAGAAATACTTATGATTATCCATTATATGCATGGTTAGCGAACGGATTTGATGTATTTGGGTCCTCAGGATTTGATGCAAAAAGTGAAACTGTATTTATTTATTTATTTTTTTTGAAACAGAGGGTCCTCAGGAACTTCCTGAAGTCAAGGAAACAGGTGAAGCTGCAGCTGCTTTCGAAAGCAGTGAGGATGATTCAAAACAAAAGACACTGCAGGACGAGAGTGAGAGTGAAGGTAGTCGCAGTACATTCAGTTATGACCAACTGAGGGCTAAATCTGACAATCCTGTAACCGGCATTGATTTTAAGAGAAGAGAGGTTGGTCTTGTGTGAATGTTGTCATTTTCATCAATATCTGCTTTGAAATCATAGTGACATATCGTCGGCTTGGTTTTTCAGACCTATCTCTCTGACGAGGAGTTTCAGACTATATTTGGGATGCCGAAAGATGCTTTCTATCAACTGCCAAAGTGGAAGCAAGACATGCAGAAGAGGAAAGCTGATTTATTCTAGAGGCCGAAGTCAATAGAACGAGTGCTTTTACTGTGTTTATTTGCATCCTGACTTGCAATTCATTCATTTTGATCAGTGTTTTTTCTGTGGTGCCTTGTTTTCTGTCGAGCATTTTGCTCTCGATGAACATAGCTCCGTGGTTAGTATCGGTATTGATTGAGATACTGCCTGAAGAGTGATTTTCTTCTCTCCTTTTTTCTCTTTTTCTGAACTGCTGCCGGCTCTTGTAGTTATCACGGATGGTAGTGTTCAAGCTCAGCACGCAGGTCAAATTCTTTTATTTGCTTCCACATGTATTTCAAATTTTTGGATTTTTTCGGTTCAATTTTCGGTTTGTAATATGTAATACATTTGTATTTTGTAATTGTGACCTATGTAAAAGGAATGGGAAATTGTTTGTGGTTTGCAATTTTTGGTTCATCTCTAATGCATCAGATTGTACAAACCGAATAATCCGTTAACCTCGGATTTATTTATCGTATTTACGAAAGTACTACAACTTAAACATTTGCCACACGAAATATGCATATCCAAGCATTATACTGGACCCGAGCTGCTCACAAGCTCCGAACACTCCGAACCATTCCGTTAAAGCGATTAACATTCATATCATCACGGAACAAGCAGTATCTTTCCGATATGCTTGCTACTTTCCATCAGCCGGTGAGCCTCTGCCGCTTCATATAACGGAAAATACTTGTAAACCACCGGTTTCACCTTGCCAGACGCGATTGCAGGCCACACATTGCTCTCCACCTCCCTAACAATCGCTGCTTTGTTTTCCGGACTTCTGTATCTCAAACCTGCTGCTTGGATGGTCAGGCGCTTTGAAAGTACAACACGAAGATCTAGCTCTGTTACAGCACCACCCATGGTCGCGATCACAAAAAGTCTCCCATCAAAGCTTAAACTGTCAAGGTTTCGACGGAAATAGTTTGCCCCAATGATATCCAGGATGACATCCACGCCTTTGCCACCTGTTTCTTCCTTCACCCGCGCAACAAAGTCCTCTGTCTTGTAATTGATACACACATCAGCTCCAAGATCCTTGCAAAAAACCAACTTTTCTTCACTTCCAGCTGTGATAAACACCTTTGCTCCCAGGTATTTAGCTATCTGAATTGCAAACGTACCAATTCCACTTGATCCGCCATGAACCAAAAATGTTTCACCAGCAGATAGCCGGCTCATCATAAAAACAGTTGACCAAACAGTGCACGAAACTTCAGGAAAACTAGCAGCATCCTTCAAAGAAACACCAGGTGGGGCAGGAAGTACTTGTCCAGCTGGAACAGCCACCTTCTCAGCATACCCTCCTCCAGTAAGAAGAGCACACACCTTATCACCGACCTGCCAGCGTGAGACGTGTTTCCCAACAGCCACTACGGTTCCAGAACATTCAAGACCCAGGTAAGGGCTGGAACCCGGGGGTGGTGGGTATAGGCCCTTCCTCTGAAGGATATCAGCTCGGTTCAGCGCTGTGGCCTCAACTT
The DNA here is from genome assembly GCF_041283825.1 of Pyrus communis. NCBI lineage: Eukaryota > Viridiplantae > Streptophyta > Magnoliopsida > Rosales > Rosaceae > Pyrus > Pyrus communis. The sequence continues at coordinate 19,211,117 of NC_142576.1, read as the reverse complement.
TTATTAGGACCTCATCGTCTTTGAACTCTGGGTCTTCAACTTCTTGTAGTTGGAGGACCTCCGGTCCACCTGGAGCGCTCACCACTATAGCCTTCATCGATGCTGGACTCTCTCCCTACCTTGGACTCGGGCTTCCACTGAAGAGGTCTGACAGAAGGAAGAAAATCTCAAGTGCATAGAAAAGCATTACAGGCTTATTAGATGGAAACGTAAAGTATATAAACGAAAACCATTGCACTCACATTGTCCAGTGTAATTCTATAACTTTGTTGAACAAGAAGACGATCCTATTCCTATCGACTGCAAACAGTCTTCCCAAATTCTTTCCTAATGCATCAAAAACCACCTCACTTCTCAAACTACATTACATGCTAAGAACTGCATGCAAGCTACCCCCTTGACGAAGAATTAGGGCCTGTTTGATAACAATTTTGCTTTTAGAGATAGAGGAAAAATATGTGGAAGAAAGGAGAAATGAAGAAAGGTGAAAGAATAATGGCGGAAGAAATGTGAAAGGAAGGAATGTATACGCAATGACAAGCAAAACGAAAACTAAAAACCGAAAATTGAAAACAAATAAGTTTAGGTTGTTTCACTTTCAAGTTTTTGTTTTTGTATAATCTCTCTCTTCCCCCTCACCACTTCCCATCATCCTTCTCCATTCCTCATTTTTCTCACAAACTTTCCTTCTATCTCTAGCACAAAAAAATAAAAAATAAAAACTAAAAACGAAATAGTTACAAACAGGCCTTAGTTTCTCAATTTCTTGAAATCAAACCTGGGCTCCAACTCCAAGATTGTAAAAAGGTGGTGCTATCCACCCACTTATTTTTACTTTTCACACACCCCTCTCAATTTCCGACTATGGGATCAATGGCCCAAAAATTAACAAGGCTGTGTGGGCGGTAAAAATGGGTGTGTGGATAGCACTACCCATTGTAAACCATATAATATTACAGCTTTATCATCCATGAGAACTGAGAGCCATCGACTCCACATTTTTAGTAATAATTCTATATGCTTCCTCTTAAATTTAAATTTCAGCTGAAACTGCTGAATTCCTAATTTGATAACCAATCCTCTCTATAAATTATTAATTTCGAAAACAAAAAAACTAGGATTAAATTTCACTTACTTTTGCTTGGTCAAAGTTTGAAACTTGAATTAAAATTTAATATAAACCCAATCTCTTATACACACACATACATATTATATGACAGACCCAAAAATAAATAAATAAACCAAATGTGAAATATTGCCACAGTGCCGCGATTATAAACAAGAAATTGGAAATTAGTTTAAAGAAAAATAAAATTGGAAACTGAGATTCTACAGAATAATTACCTTTGGCCCTCTCTGGAAGAAAAACAAAGCTGAAAGAAAAAACTGCCGAACTTTGGAAGGTGAGAGACTGCCACTGCGACTGTGAGAAAAATCAACCGACCGAGGTCACAGAAGAACCCAACAAAATAAGTACGCGGGTGGGCTATTCTTCTGCTAATGGGCTGCTGATGATTCTGAGCAATTCTTTTAGTGGGCCCGATTGGGAAGGTTGGGCAAACAAAAGCCCGGATTTGTTTGAGAGGCTTTTTTGGTGGGAAATTAGGCTTTCGAGTAAGCCCAATATCATTGTGTTGAAGTTGTAGGCCTCTTAGAAGGACTGATGAAGCCCATGTATTCGCACACTAACGGAAAGATTAAAACGTACATTACACACGTTTGCTTACTTTTACTTGTAGTAAAAGTTAATACATCAATTTCAACGAGAAACATGTCACTTAATCCTACAGTCTAATGATATTTTTTTTTAATTGTAAGTGAAAGGTCATAGGTTCGATTCTCGCCAAATGAGAATTTGAACCAAATTATTGCTAGCACACTATAAGGCTAAGCCTACCCCTCCCCTTGGTATAAATAATATCGTTTTTTTCCAAAAAAAAAAAAAAAAAAAAAAAAACCTCAAAACGAAACTTAAAACCAAACAAAAAAAAAAAAAAAAAAACCTAAAACCAAAAAAAGAAAAAAAAAAACCAATCCTAATAGGAAAAGCTTAATAGTACAAACATCAAAGCCGGAGAGGGCTAAGGCCTGCCCTTTTTCACTATTACTTGCTACAGAAAAATTGGACCTGAAAAGCCTTGAGTGAGCTATATTCGTTACGTTTCCAATTCACGTTAGAAATACATCTATAACTGTCATGTTGTTGTCACTTAGTATTACGGTTTATTAGTATTCTTTTCTTCACTTGTAAGTGAGATATTTTAAATTTGATTCTCATCAAAAATGAATTTGAACCACATTATTGCTAACCTATTGTGAGACTAACCCCATCTACAACCTCCTCCTCCTTAATGTAGATTATATTTTTTGTTCAAAAAAAAAAATCAAAAAAATTGCCACGTTGTCTATTTCTTGCACATGGAGCATTTTTACTAGATCTAATTTCATTTACGAAAGTCACTTAATATTACAGTCTGGTAGTATTCCTCTTTGCTTAGAAGTGAGAGGTCTTAGGTTCAAATTTCGTAGATGGCGAATTCGATACCAAGTTAGGCTGCTAATTGTGTAGCTTAGCTGAACTCTCCATTCCTTAGTGTAAAAATATCGATGTACTAAAAAAAAAAAATACTTCATTTACGAATTCGACTATTATGATTTTACGAGAAAAAAAACGTGGCTAAGTTTTGAGAATTTCATAATAAAGGCTCATAAATTCTTGATCACATGTTGACCTCAAAACTGATTCACAATATCTGAATATAACTAACGTCGATTGAATACACTTTTGTAGAGGCACATATCTAACCTGTAATTATTACGTGCCTAAGAGCTTTAGAAACTCGTCATTCCAGAACTTCGAACTTAAAATCTTTTATATACAAATAATACAAAATATTACTAGATCGCAGTACTGAATAATTTTATTTTTTCGTTGAGACAACACAATCATCGCTAGGCTTAAAAATTGAGCTTTAATTTGGGCCGTCCATAATTGTGTACCCCAGCATCCAGGAACCCACATCTAAAATCACAAAATTAACAAACACTTATCCAAAAGCACCCATAATATTTAACTTTTAACATAATTATTATTAGCTGTTTGAGTCATCATAATTTATACTGTAGCATGATGGCAACTTTTTTGGAGCTTTGTGGTTGATTGTTTGGTGGTCCATTTGATTTGCTATTTGCTAATACTAATCTTACTAATCTCCCTTCTCTTCTCTTGTTTTCGTTCAACATAATTTGCATTATTTTTAGTTTAAAAATCCTTTAATCACATCAACGTGTCTAATTCATGTCATTAATTCCGTGCAATCATTCTTCAACAAGACAAGGAAATGTTCTGCCATCACACTACCGCATCAAAATCCAACATGTGGTACGTTTGGACTTTGTCAATCAAAATTATTGATTGATTATATTTAAGTATATTTACATATGTAATTAATTATGGATTAACTACACATCATGCTAAGTATCTGATAAAAGATATGCACCAAATTTCGCATTGCATCGTATAGGACAAAATATTGCAATTTCAATCTCAAAATTTGTAATATTTTTTTCGATGTAACTCAACTCTTAGTTAGTCTGCTAAGCTTTACGTTTTTTTTTACTTTGTGATGCATGGAGACCCACTTTTTACATGAACAAAACTTTGCCCCTTGCATGACGTCATAAAAAAATCGTTAAAATGAACAAGTTCAAAGTTGTGTCACTGTACACATGTATGAGTTTGATCAAGTTGATTAAACTCATTATGCTTTTTAATATGCGCCAAAGTTTAAATCATTTTTCTCGTAGTTTTGACGAATTTTGTATAAATTATTTCAACATTTATTTAAAAAAAAAAAAGAACAAAGAGTCGTACTATCATACTAAAACAAATTACAAGTTTTTTAATATTTTATTTTCTTTATACAAGTGATCATTTAAACTACTTTAATTTTTAAAAATAAATTTTGTTGCAAGTATTAACCTTGCATCATATAAAGAAGGAACCTTGCATGTGAAACTCAACGACCCACACGTGCTCTACATCACCCAATTTATTTTTTCAAGTGTTAGGCTTAAATTGATCACACTTGAGAATGTGTGTTGAGAGTATTAATCTTACATCGGAGAAAGAAACGACCTTACGTATACTTACAAGTAGTTAAGTTACTCTTCATATCGTTAGTTAATTTATGGCGAAACTTCAATCGTTAATTTTACGGCGAAACTTCAACTTTTTCAGATTTGAACTTAGATAAAAAGAACAATCAAACTGTTTTTGATGAATTGACTTGATTCAGATATACAAACTTTTCTTTTAGTGGTAGGTGGATTATAGCGACAAGTTTCACAAGGACTACATTGCAACTTCACATGCAAGAGTGGGAGAAAAAATTCACCCAATTTGGCTCACAGTCACAAGTCACCCGTGGGAATATATACCCCAAATTCGTGGCCACCTCTGTTTCTTCTTCTACGGAAAGGGATCCTCTTCGGATTCATTTCCTCTAATCTTCAGCCTATTAAAAATTGATTTGACGACTATAAACAGAAAATCACTTTAAAAGTTAAAATAATTTTAATTGTTAAATCAAATTTTAATAGTTCGGAAAGAACTCATTTCCTTCTTCAACCTAGACTTGGACACTTTGCCCTCTCTCTCTCTCTCTCACATATGAGGCCACATTCATGCGCTGCCTGCCATGTAAGTCAAATCTCCATTAACTTGATGGTGCTACGTATATAATTAACACAAAGAATCTTTTATTTATTTAATTATTTCTCTTTCTTCTTTTTTTTATTCTTTTGTGATGTGAGCCAAAGTCACAAGAGACTGTTTGGCACCAGAAAAAAAGGCATGCATTTTATGGAAGACAAATGCCTTTATTTATTGTTGTTTGGTTGGTTGGGTCTTCTTTGTCCACTTATTATTGGACAATGATTGTTTGCCCTTCTATTTTTGATGTTCTCTCGTGCCTTCTTATTTTATATGGTCACTATTAAATCATGTCAACATTTTATATTGTTTTTTTATAAAGATAATAAGATAAAAATGAATAGTAATATAAAATGTTGACGTGGTTTAACTGTGATCACACAAACAGGAGGGTACGGGAGGGCAGACAATCTTTGTCCCTTATTATTTTCCTCACTAGGAGAAAATAAATGAAATTATATCCTAACAAATAGTCTTGTGGATTTTCCTTTCTACTTCTTCTGTATTATATTGAGCTTCTATCATAAATATCTCATTAACCAAAAACATAGAAATGAACTTATCACATTACCAATTTTTTTGTGTTTTCACTTAATTCTAATGATATTCTTTTTCACTTTTAACTAAGAGATCTTAACTCCAAGAAATGCAGAGATTAATATCAAATTATTATGATTGACTTATTTTGTGGTTGAACCTAAATCTCTCACATGTTACGATAAATATATCGTTATAACCTAAAAACAGTTTTCTTGTATGTTATTGGATTGAAACGCCAAGTAACATATAAACCAGTTTCATGTATGTTACTCTTATCTATTTAAGGCACAATATTGAAGATTTTTTATTTTTTTTTTGATCATTGTGTTTGGACCCGATCTTGCACGCACTCGACCCATATACTCTATGATGTTGGATGTGAGAAATATTAAGGATCATGATTGTTTTCTGGATAAAGGTTGAATCAGTCTAGGTTTAGAGTGTTGGTCGAAGATGGTGAGACTTGGTGGCGATAGTGTTTGGCGAAAATAATTCTGATTATATTCAAAGAATATGTCGAAGAATTGGAATATTAATAGAATTATACCATTCAGTATAATTCATCCTTATAGGTAAAAGTGGTTTTGCAATGTTGCATTTGCGAAACTCCTAGCACAAATTATTAAGCTTAGGGCTCACCATCCTGATTATCTGATCAAGTTGATTCAACTGGATAATGCTGGAGAGTTTACGTCACAAACCTTTGATGATTATTGCATGTCTGTTGGAATTGAAGTTGAACATCATGTACCCCATGTTCACACCCAAAACAGCCTGGCAGAAGCTTTCATAAAGCGCCTTCAAACGATAGCTCGAACTTTGGTTATGTGAACCAATTTGTCAGTATCTGCTTGGGGTCATGCAATATTGCACGCAGCTATGTTGGTCCGCCTAAGGCCGACCGCTACCAAACCTCATTCACCGTGTCGGGGACAAGCCCAACATGCTTCTAGCATGCGGGTTGCGTCGGGTTTGGACTACAGCTTCAAGCTCGTGTGGTAGCCATCCCATAGGGTACAACAAAATGTGGTTAGTCATATGGAAAGCCATAGACATATATCGTAGAACATTTGGGTTCTATATACATGTATTGGTTTAATTTATGCATGAAAGCTATAGGTTTCATGTGGTAAGTTTTGAATGAAAACTTCGGGTTTCAAAGGCACTAAATTCAAAACTACAGGTTCGATTTAGTTATGAATGTTTAGTTCATATATGGGTACTTGCAAAACACAGAATACAATATACAATAAAGTGTAGTGGATTTGTGGATTGCTTCAGGAACCCAAGTATGAGTGCTTCGGGACTACGAAAGATAGTCAACTGTTCAAAAAAACTAAATAATTTATTGAATTGTTAATTGCCAAAAAAGTGAGTTTCAGGCCAATAATTTTGGATTAATTGTCAGATTAGTGGACTGTTGGTCACTTTAATTAATTCAATAGATTGAGTGTCACATCCCGGCTCGGGGCGGATCACTTCCCGGGCCCGCTCCACCACCGTAGCACGATATTGTCCACTTTGAGCTTACCATTCCTTCACGGTTTTGTTTTTGGGAACTCACGAGCAACTTCCCAGTAGGTCACCCATCATGGGATTGCTCTAGCCCCCTTCTCGCTTAACTTTGGAGTTCCTACGGAACCCGAAGCCAGTGAGCTCCCAAAAGGCCTCGTGCTAGGTAGGGATTGGAATATACATTTAAGGATCACTCCCCTGGGCGATGTGGGATGTCACATTGAGACCATTCATGGTCGATCGTAGATGCAAAAATACTTATAACAATCGGGTTAAAATTATTTAGAATGCCAAAAAGTAGCATTGGGTTCAAAAAACCATAGACTAAACATCATAGGCATGGGTGTCGTGAGTAGGGCAAAGCCCTATAATGTTTATTGGGCTCGGGTGGCTACTAGGAGCAACCTAATGCGTGGCAACGAGCCATGGGCAGAGGGAAAAAAAGCCTAGCAGCAAGGCTGCTGGCGTTTTTGGGCCGAGACCAACGTGGGAGTAAGCCCAGCCCAAAGGCTGGCTTGCAAGTGGTGTGAGGAAACCCCAGCCAAGGCTGGGTTTCAGTTTTGGGTCGTAGGGACAAGCCCAACCTGCAGGGTTGGCTGTGGTGTTGTGAGTCGTGGCTAGGAACTGGTCTAGCAAGCTAGGAAGGCTGCTGCAGACAGGACGGGGCTTCAGGCCCGTGTTGGGGACAAGCCTAATATGCTTCTGGCATGGGGGTTGGGTCGGGTTTGGACTAGGGCTTCAGGCTCGTGTGGTGGCCATCCCAGGCCGAGGCCTGGTCGAGTTTCGAGATAAACAACAAGCCAGAGGGCTGCACAAAGTCCAAGGTGTAGGAGACGCCATCCCGAGGTCTGTCGCCACACGATTGGGCTTCAGGTCAGCACGGTGGTGCTGCAAAAAAATCCCAAAACTTTTTTCTTTTCAAATTCTAGGGTTAAAAACACTAATTGCTTTTAAATTAATTTCGATTCTTTGATTCACAATTTCACATAGCATATATGCGTAATGCATGAACAATTATATATATTGACAAAATATATACGATATATATAATTGGAAGGAAAATATAAACATAAGGGGTTCATGCATCATGGGGAATGCTTTCATGCTTCAAGGTTTTTTGCAAATATCTTAATTTATTTTAGAAGAACTTGATTGGCAGAAAACGATTGAAAGTCTTTAAGTTTGTAGAAGATTGCCTCCTTCTACGATCCTTCAGTTCCTTAGCTTCTAGTAAGAGCGTGTTGTACGCCTATTTGACTGAACTGTATAAGGACAGAGAGGGAGAAGGGGCCGGTGGCAACAAGAGAGAAAGAGAGAGATTTAATTCTGAGGTGTGTATTGTATCACCCCGTTATACCTTTATTTATAGTAGTAGGATGGGTAGAATCCATACCCTTTTAGGATTACATCTCTTAATAGGTAATCAACTCCTAATAGGTAACTACAAGATACTCCTAGATATACTAGAATTTACACAATCACATTCCTAATCCGATAGAACTACAACAGTTTGCATATTAATTTAGTGACTATTCCTACAATTGATTGTATTATTATTTGAAATTTCTTTCATGACTTAACGATGAGGTATGCACGCTCTCAAAATTCAAAAAAATTCAAACCCGGATTTTATTTGAGATTTTGGAAAGAATTGCAATAACGATTTGTATCATTGAATTCAATAGTGTGGCTTGGTAGATTGAGTAAGCTAATTTGAGATTATTTTAGTCACACTAAAAATGGCACCGATAGACGTCACCGTAAACCAAAGTCATAAGATAAAAAAATCTCAAAGCTTTCAGCGTACTCTAATGCCGGTCCTCCTCCACTCTCTTTCATTCCTTTTCCTTCCCTCTCTCACACAAGCACACATCATGTATTTGTGCCCCAGTCGGCTAAATTCTGATTCCTCTTTTTATACTTTTGAGTTTAGCGAAAAGTATTGATGGTCATTTAAATTCAAATTTCGTAAACGATGAGTTCGATATAATATATTATGATGATTTATTTGGTGACTTAACCCAAATAGTATATATTTAAAAAATGAAGAGTGGAATATCGATTGTATTAAAACAACCATAGACCATACTTATGAAGTCATAGATACATGCGTGTATCATAGCTAATTCTTACTCATGGCATATCAAATTCATTCTTCCTTCTTTCATTTTATTTTTTATTTATTTATTTATTTTTTGCTATTGTATCACAACGATTTATGTATAAAGAGAAAGTCTTTAGTTGAATAAGTACTATATCGTCACAGTCACCTCATCACATAATAGATAAATAGAGAATAATTATATCTTCACATGAACAACATAAACCTCTTCTTCTATATCTCAATGGCGTCACAGTCACCTCATCACAGAATAGATAAATAGAGAACAATTATATCTTCACGTGAACAACGTAAACCTCTTCTTCTATATCTCAATGGCGTTGAAGAAGAAGAAGAATGTGGTTACAACATTCTGTATGAAGGAAAATGTGTTACATGGGAGTACTGAAAAAACAAAACCAATAGAAGCTTGTCGGTGTTCCAAGTCAATGTCAAAAAATGGAAGTGGAGCCTTTTGCTAGTGTTACTACAAAAGGTTCGAAAGATTCCTCAATTCCTTATTCCCAAATAGGGTTCTACACAGTCCACTCGATATGGGTGAGATCCCTGTCTTCTTCAATAAGGCAATTTTCCATCCCATCCCAACCCTCTCTCACATATATATATTTTTTAAAAAGTGGGCCCTATTATATTTCAAAATTAATTTTCGTAAAAAAAATTTGAAAAATACACTTTTTTTTTTACTTTATGCACATTCATAAAATCAATCTTTCTCAGAGAGACGCTCCACCTTCTCTCTAGACTCTCTCGTATGCATCACTTGATTTTGCTCCAACAGTAGTCTTTCTAGCCGTCCTTCAAGGTGGTCTTTCTCCCGTTCCTTGTGGCGCCTTCTTCCCCCTCAGTGGTGGCCTTTTCACCCTCGGTGGTGCCGGCTGCCCCTTCCCCTAAATGTGCTTTCTCCTATTATTTACAAGTGAACAAAAAATACTACTATACTATAAAAATATTACCATTCCAAAACCGAATTAAACTATCTCCGGTCTAGTTGCATTCCAAAACCAAACAAAGTTTGGCTCAAATGGAATTAAGCCCTTATCATATGTGGAATCAAATTAAGCATATATTTTCCTCTGGGTAGCGGGGTCCATCAACTCACCAGCAGCATCTAAGGACAATATCTCTCCACCACAAAAATTAGAAAAGGCCGGTAATTGTGTTTACACATATTATGTGACGGATGATGAAGACACATTTGGCACAATTGGTTTGGTGTCGGTGGCTTATTTGACTTTTACCATGGCTGGATGTCTCAAGCACTTAGTCGTCGGTGAGCATCCGAGGCACAACAAAGTTTAATGTTTTGGAGAATGAAAATTGAGTCCTCACCAAATCATATCATGCCCCGTATATACAAATGGCCAATCAAAATCTCTCACTTCTTTTATTTTCTTTTGGGTTTTCCTTTTCTTTTTCTTTTTGTTGTGATAAGCACGAATACATCCCAATGTCTTGATTAAAGCTTATGTCATTCACAATTATGAATCAATTTTATCTTTAACTTGGTGACCGACACATTATATGATGCTTTAATAAATTTCGTGTAAATTAATAGATGCTGATAAATTTGGAGATCCAAGCACGGTCTACCATTAATATTACTGATATTGTTCAAATTAATCACATATTACTAAATGTTAAGTTTTATCATAAAATGCCTTGATAATATTAAGAATGAAAGCTCTTGTATATTAATTATATAATATTTTGTCATATGACCGATACAACATCCTATTGTCCAACAGATGCTAACACAAATATATTTTTACATAGGTGATATGATTCGATTAGAAAAAGACTTTGAATTTTATATCCATGTGATTGAAAAAAATCTCAGAATCGAATCACTCCCCTGTCGATTAAATAAAAGACGAACAAATGAATGAGGACAAAACTCAAATTCTATCTTAATTCTAAAAAATTTCTTTACTCCCCTCAAATTAAGATTGCTTATGTTGCTCCTGCTACTCAGTTAATCGTAAGAGAGCAATATATTTATTTTTCCGACAAAAACGGTAAGATAAGGGAATTGTTATTGGCACTCCAAACTTTCTATATTTAAAAAGAAAAATACACTTGTGAGGAGTGTAGAATGAGATTTTTGGAGTGTCAATAACACTTCTCTAAGAAAATGTGATTTTTTTTTTTTAATCAAGAAACTTAAATCTAAATTACCGGGTGTGAGATTCGAACTTTGAATATATAGTGGAGAGTACATCTTAAGCTACACTGTTACATTCACTTCTTAAATTATATGATTGTTAAGTTTTGCCAAAAATTGCTAAACTAAACTGCTTAACTATTAGTTTAACGTCAGGGTAAAAAGAGTAGTAGTAATGGGTCCCTAATTATATTATACTATACATTACGTAATGTTTTTCAATTGAGTTTTTGCCTAATTGCTTTGTTTTATTTCTTGTTCTTCCTACGGCAAGAAACACTCTTGATGTAGGTTCACTCTTTACTAAACTCAAATGAGCTTTCCTTACCAACTATTTTGTATCTTACCTCGGACTGTATTGATTGGTAATTTTCTTTCAAGAGATTTCAAGTTCGATTCTACATTTTTTATTGTTAAGAAAGACACATTTTCCTTTAAAATGTCGTAAAAAGTAGTACTACGTATACAAGTAGCTCTAAACATGTTATACTCATTTCAGAAGAAAAACTCTCAAACATATTTTAATTTTTACCTCACATTAATTGGCTTCTTACACAATTAAAAGATGATAATTACATATTTAGACGAACAAAAATAGACACAATTGTTGATACACTCTAAATATATTGTAGTGCAATTCACGCGTATAGAAAATGTGTGTTTTAAACGTTCATGCAAGTAAAACACCAATGAACTAACCTTGCGAAGACATCTTCCTAGCACAACAAGGACTGCAGTTGCAGCAAGCTTTCCTCAAACACTTTGAACTTCGAAGGTTGGTCTTCTGCACACTCACCACCATTGGATTACTCGAACTTATGGGGAGTTCTCTAAGTACGTGTATTGGTGGTGTATGCAGGGACCTTCCCTTGGTATATATACTACTACAACCCTAGTGTACATTCCCATAATCATACACTAGGATCCCTTATTGTACAAGGATATAATCTACCAAATCTCAATCCAAATAGGATAATATCAAGAGCCCTTATTGTCACATCTCGGCTCGGGACGGATCACTTCTCTGCCCCGCTTCACCACCTTAGCACGATATTGTCCGCTTTGGGCTTACCATTCCCTCACGGTTTTGTTTTTGGGAACTCACAAGCAACTTCCCAGTGGGTCACCCATCATGGGATTGCTCTAGCCCCGTTCTCGCTTAACTTCGGAGTTCCTACGGAACCCGAAGCCAGTGAGCTCCCAAAAGGCCTCTCGCTAGGTAGGGATGGGAATATACATATAAGGATCACTCCCCTGGACGATGTGAGATGTCACACTTATTCTCCAATTATAACCGGGTTATATATACCTTACTTGGAGTCCAAGTTATAGCTTATAACTAAACCCTAATCACACTTACATTCCACATCAATCCTTATTAACTATATTGACCTATTAGCCGTTGGATTAGAGTCCAACATCCAACAATGTGTCGACAACTTTATTAGTTTTATGTGTCTAGATAGCTGTATTGTTAAAAATATTATTTGTTCCTACATCTTAAAAGATGGTTTATTTGACTAGTTGTCAACCATGTCAAGGTTTTACCATAACTTACTATACAACTTGATGTGATAGTATTTTCTGTCAATCACGCATTGTTATATACGTTAATTTTTCCCACAATTTAAAGTAATCGACTTTAAATACTATCACAGTGCTATTGTCGTTGCATGAAAGTTGTTATCTTGACTGTGACTAGTTATGAAGTTGTGAGGGTTAGGAAGCTCCCCCCCCCCCGATCCGTTTAGAAGTGAGTAATTGATGCACAATTGCAATCAAAAGCTGTAATTAGTTGATATCATTAGTAACTAATATTTTTGCTTGAAGGTGTAAATGAAGATTGGGCATGATCTGAACTAGATTTCAGCTCAGCAGCCACAAGTCAATGACTGATGTACATACGGCCAAGGGGTCCTTTTCCTTGAGGTGTCTTGAAAAATGCACTCCTTCCTCGGTTCTTCCCACCAGAATAGTATTTGATATGTCAGCCATTGAAGTCTGAACAAAAAATGATATCAGCATAGGGAGCAACACTCACCCATACACTTTCCTTTCAATTTCATCAACCTCTGCATAATAATTATATTATTATTTTTTGGATAATGGTAATTTTTTACATAATTTAGGACGAATAATACTTGATTACTTAAATATAAGTAAAAAATTTTACTCAAAATTTTTAGTGTTTTAATTGCAAAGCTTTGTGCTATATGATCAGAACAGTTCATACTATGAATCACATTGTAAATATTATCTCTGTAAAAAATAAATTAAAACAAATTATTGCATTCACTAGGAATTGTATTAGTGTAAATACAAAAGATATTGCAATTATTAGAATTTTATACTAGACTAATTATTGTAGATTTATAATGTTGTAATTGTTATTATTATTATTAAAAATTCAACCCAAGAAATGGTATGGAAAACCCTTACTGGCAAAATATATATATATATATATATATATATATATATATATATATAATCCAAAACTCACGAGTAATGCTACACTTACCATCTATTTGTATCATCCTAATAATAGTTGCTTACACGCTCATGAGTGTCTATCAACATTTAATGCGCTTCAGTTTCACAAACCTGTAAATTGTTTCTAGCCTAGTCAATCACGCGCAAGCGTTCAATTGTCACCGTTACAACTCTTCATATACTCATTTAGTCGTTCTCAAGTGCCAAAATTGCAAAACAAACACTACCTTAATGTTGTAGGAAAAATTTGGTAAAACAGTTGATAATCTATGGGCATGTTACAAACAAAACACTTGAGAATCCCAATTTCATTTAACTACTTTTGTTAGCTAACTGATTTTGTAAACATGTGTTGTTATAATTAGCTTGATGCTAAAGATGAAGTAAATAAGGCCTTGTTTGGTTGGAAGCACAATAACGGTAAAAGCTGGTAAAGTGAAAGTAAAGGCGCTTAAACTTAAAGAATTACACGTTTTTGTGGCTTGCAGTGAAAAGCAGGGAAAAATTAAAATCAACGCGGATGGGAAGATCGCAAGCACATGGCGCATCATCAATGCCCTTACATCTCCCTAGCAAGGGTAGCTAGTCCCACCCCCTCACTTTCCTCCCATGAACAGATACACACAAAATTGACACTTCACCGTCTCCAAATATCTCTATCAAACGCTACGTGATTCTTTGATGTTAAACAACTTGAACTTTATGGATGTTATCTACTGATGCAATTTGAGCGATCAAATAACTCTTAGTTGTTTATGCAATGTGAAATTCGCATTGAATCAACGACATAAATGTTTTACTCGTGCATGAACGATTGTCTCTAACCAGCAAAATCATTCTTCGTTTAAATTATGGCTAATCTATTCCTAAAAAAGTTTGGATAGAACAATCCAACAACACACAGAGCATAAAAGCTCTGTTGCGCTTTATTATGGTCACCCAATATAAAGGTTGCCCGTACCTTTTTATTCAGCATTCTCTCTCTCCTATGCAAGTCCTCAGCTTTTAGTTAAAGTTAGTCTTTAACTTTGACCTCCCCTTTTTTTTTATTATTATTATTATTATTTTTTTCAAATGATAGATTTGTTAGATTAGGAACCGACGAGATTCGAATTCATGCTGTGGTGTAAAAATAACACTTATCTCTACCACTATGATAGATGGCCACTTACAACTTTGACCTTTGCTCTTGCTAGTTGGGAGTCTCGGATCTATTGTAAGGGATTTGATTCATGTGGGCAAGGCAAAGCATGAGGAATGAGGAATGACACTAATCATTATAAAAACAAAAAGGGTTGCTAATCAACCAAGGAAATTGCTGGAGCTTAGCTGCTTAAGGGCCTAAATCCCATCAATCTTGCACTTAAAGTTGGCTCTTTTATTTACAATTTTACCTCCAAAGACTCACCTAAAAATATATTGACCTTAGCATTAGCTGCCCAAACCCCATCATGCTCTACCATTAACTCATAATTTTATTCAGAACCCAAAATATTAATGGTTTCTTAGTTGACTTGACTCTATATTTTTTCTTAATTCACTCTCAAAACCAAAAAGGAGGTGGGGAGTGAGTTAAATCTCATAATAGACTAGCAATAATGTGATTTAAATTCGTCTTTGGTGGGAATTGAACTAAAACCTCTTACTTACCAATGAAGAAGAATATCACTAAGCAACGGTGATAGTTTCTTAGTTGACTATATATTTTTGTTAATTTCATTTTGACCTAGTCAACCCACTTTGGCGGTTGACACTACTCACTATTTCATTCTACTTGCTTGATTTGTGTTCTACAGTCTACCTATAGAAATTTTCTACTAAAAAACCTATTAGTGTCACAGAGTTACACCGTCACGTAATATTATGAATTTACGTTTTTTCAATACTGAATATGGTACTGACATCATGTAGAGAGTATACACAAGAAGTGATTTTATTGCTAGATCAATATTATAAACAAGTAACAACAAAACTTGGTGTCCTGGAAAGGGAAGAAGAAATTAAACCAAAAATCAAAAATAAATAAGAACAAGAATTTGTTGGACACATCTTAATAAACATTTCTATTCTTTTTCCTCTAAAACTTATTTTATTGTTTTTCCTAACAATCCCTGTACACAGAAGAATCTATTTCTAATAAACAAATTTGCTTCATAATCACAGAATTAAGCTCCTCATGATTACTATTACCACGTTGAATAATTGTGTGCCCGCCGGACAGCCTGGCTGCTCCGCCGATATAACTTGGGTCCGGCACCGACTCACTCAACGTGACCAAATTAATGCTCTTCGTTACGAACGCCTTGGCAACGAGTTGACTTAAAACTCCCGACTCCGTCACCGTGCTCTTCTTCTTGTGCTGCATGGTGGCCCGAACGATTTCCGTCAACACGGTGTTGGACAGTCGCCGAACTCCCCGTGCTCCGCCGGTGATAACGACGGAGTTAACTGCGCCGTGAGACTGAGTTGAGTCCGAGTTTTTCTTGCCGTGCTTACCCGCCGGCGGCGGCGGCATTGTGAATAAAAGAACCGACTCGGGACTCCGGTGCCGGACTCGGCTGAGTGGGTCCCCTACCACGACTGAGTTTTTCGCGTCCACCAACATAATATGCTTGAAGTTTCTCCGAACCCGGCCGAGAAGCATCGGGTAACAAGCCCACCGCCGCAGACTCATAGGCACCACGTGGTCCACGAACCCTGATAGCGAATTTTCCGGGTCGAGCTCACCCGCCTCGAACCCCACGACCGAACCGTAACAAAACCGAGTAAACTCACCCTCCCCTTCCGAGTTGACACCCTTTCTCCCCCACAGGGGCTCTTCAATTTCCTTCTGCCCGGCCTTCACGAACTGAGACACGTCGAAACCGGAACCGGATTTTTTTCCCGCCGCAGCCGTCCGGTTCAGTCCTCCGTAACGGCGTAGGAGCTCAAAGAACAAGGCGTTCTCTTCCCGAATCACGGACCCGAATCTCAAACCGGAGGAGGCGAAGACGAACACCACGTCGGCTCTGGACGTGAGGCCGGACCGGTGCAGCAGCCTCAGAAACAACCGGAGTTCGGGTTCTGTTACGTCATCGTTGACGTGGGCGACGACGAGATCCGGCATGGCTCTGGTGCCACGGCGGTACAGAGTGCCCATTTTCTGGAGGGCAAATTGGGACCTTAACTTCTGTATTGGACTGCTCTGTTTTTGCTTCCACATTTTGGATAACCAGGTGGAGGAGAGAACGGGTAAGTTCGGATTTGTGGGCAATTTGGGAATTTGGGTATTTTGGGAGAGGAACCTTCTGGAAGGTGATCGGCCGACGGGACGGGGCTTGGCAGCGGAGGGCTCGAAGGTGGAGAGGGTGAAGAGGAGGAGGGTGAGGAAGACGAGAAGGGCACAGATGGAAATTGTGGATTGGGCTTTGGAGAGAATAAGGTTGTTGGAGTTGGTTCTTCTGAAAACCGTGCATGTTTTAGAGGAGGAGGAAGAGGAAGGGGTGGAGGACGACGGAGAGGAAGTGGAAGAAGAAGAGAAGAGCTTGGTGGTTTTGTCGACAATGGCAGTGGTGCTGCCGCCGTTGTCCTCCGGGAAGAACACTAGAAGCAAACCCATACCCTAATTTTCGCTGCTGCTGCTGCTGCTATTGCAATTGCTATTCCTCTCTCTCTCTCTCTCTCTCTCTCTCTCCTTCTCTCTCTTATTTCTACTCTCTCTATCTCTCTCCTCTCTCTGGCTTTGGCTTTACCTTTTGAGGATTATTAATTTATTAATTTCTGCGGTGCTCTTGGCCGCATGTGATTTCCACCTGTTTGTAACTTATGATTTTTGGCCTCTCTTGCTGTGCAAGAAATTAAAATTAAAAAGGACAATGTGGGTACAAATACCATCGTGTTTCCATATTTGGTAAAAACGCGTATTTACATTTATGACAGTCAGAGGTTTTAGTTGTTTCTTTGTTATTTTTTTAACTAGAATTTATTTTAACTGTTCGCATAAATAAATTGCAAAACAAACTCACTACTATAAGTGTGTAACCATCACTTATTTTTAGTGTGTATGTAGGTAATTTTCTTGGTTTTCAAATTTTTTATGTGTTTGTTTTTTTTTTTTTGGTTTTAGTGGTTGTTTGTGTTGCAGTCCTATTGGAATATGAATGTAATTGTGTAAATCCTATTAGATATGAGAACGTATCTTATATTCCTATTAGGAGTAGATTAACTATTAAATGTTGTTATCCTAAGGGGAAAGGTTTTTACTTATCCTACTACTATAAATAAAGGCAAAATGAGGTGGAATAGAACACACCCACAATTACACATCTCTCTCTTCTTCTCTCTATGCCGCACCTTCTCTATATATGGCCTCCATAATTATTCAGTAAATTATGCTTACAACACGGTATCAGTACACTCTTGACATTGCGCTAAAGATAGTTTTTTCTTCAATCATGGGAGTATTACGTTTTAATCATTCCTTTTATGATTATTTTATTATTTTATTGAATTGATCTACATGCTATTGATTCAATTTAATTTTTTTGTGTTGAATGTGATACAACACATTGGAGATGCAATTCTTGCTTTCCGAGAATGATCTTCTACAAATTCAAAGGCTTTCGTTGTTTTCTGCCAATCAAGTACGCTTAAAATAAAGTAGGATAAATTACACTTTCACACCTCAGGTTTGGGGTCTATTTCAATTCCTTACAACATCTTCAAAACATTTCACTTTCATACCTTAAGTACTATTTTATTTCAAAATGATACATCCGTTACATTTTCCATCTATTGATCCGTTAAGCGCTGACGTGGTCACCATGTGGCTGCCAAATGTGTGCCATGTGGCAAAAAAAACAATTTTTTTTATTTTTTTTTAAAAAAAACCCCTAAATCTTCTAAATATATTAATTTAATAAATAAAAAAAAAAAAAAACAAACTTGAAGTTAACCTTCCCATCATCCCCCCCCCCCCCCCAAATCCCCGTTGTCCCCTCAAAACCAAAAACCCAGAATAATCCCCCCCCCCACCCCACCCCCCTTCGGCCCCCCGTATCTCCCCCACCCACGACCCTCCCTGCGCACCCTACCCCCAACCCGCGACCCTCCAAACACTCCCACACACAAAGAGAAGCAGCACCTCTCAACCTCAAGCTCTGCACTCTGATTCTCTGTAAAAGAACACAATTGAACAAAAGAATTTCGACCAAAGCTTCAAACTTTCCCATTAATTTCACAAATTTGAGAGCTCTATTGGAGCTTCGACAAAGACTTTGAAACTATCATTATTTACAATTGTCTTCAATCGCAAAGAGCCAAATGTACAAACTCCACTGGTCGCAGTCGAAAACCCAAACCCTAGAACTATGCTGCCGGGACTCGCAGTGACGAAACTTTCAAACCTTAGAAATGGCCAAGCATTTCGCAGGGTGGGTTGCGGCGTAGAAATAGTGGTTTCTAGCTTTCCTCATCATGCTCTCCCTCTCTACCTTGATCGCCTTCTTCATCAGAGCCGCGTTTGACACCTATGATCGTGGCGGCCTCAACGTCGTCGATAAGAGGGTTCCGCTGGGGGCGCCCATTGGGACCAATCCTAGCCCACTGCTGCAGTCTAGCAGGGTCGCCATAGCCTGCAACAATCTCTTCATTCTCACCTTCGTTCTTCACCTTCTCGGCGGCAGAAAGGATGAAGAACTTCCATCGCCATCGGATTTGATAGGATGCAAATCGTGGAGCAGAAAACGAAGTGGATGAGGGAAGGAAAGGGTTGATCTGGGGAAAAAGAAAGGAGAGGAAGTGAAAGGTGGGGAGGTGAAGAAAGTGGAGGAGAGGGAGAAGGTGGGTCAGGGAGGTGAAGAGGGAGGAATGGATCGGAGAATGATGGCTTGGGTGGGTGATGGGGGATAAGAGAAGAGGGTGCTCGGGTGAAGGGGATGAAGGGGTGGAGCCGTGGAGGCAATAGAGGGGATGGGTGATCAGTGGGGAAAACGCTGGCTTTCTGTTTTTTTTTTAATTTTTAATTATTATTATTTTTAATTTTTTTTATTAAGTGTTTAGCCACGTGGCAAAAACGTGGCAGCCATGTCAACACAAATGGGGACCTCATATTTGTCACGTCATCACTTAACTGTTAACTTAACAGATTTTCTAACAGATGTATGAAATTGAAATAAAATGATAAGTAAATGTTTGAAATTGAAATGTTTTAAAGATGTTGTAAGGAATTGAAATTGACCCCAAACATGAGGGGGTAAAATGTAATTTGCCCAATAAAGTAAGATATTTGAAACGACCATGAAGCATGAAAACATTCCCCATGATGCATGAACCCCCCTATGTTTATATTTTTCTTCCAATATATCACACAATTAAATTGTTATGTGGAATATGTGAGTCAAAGTATCAAATTAAATTAGAAGCAATTCTAGGGTTTCTTAAACCCTACATATGTCGAAAAAAAAATTTGGGAATGGTATGGCACAAACTGGGCAACAGCCCTCTGGGCTTTGCTGCACCCACAAAGACCTTGGCTGCAACTTTGCTACAAGCATATACACACCCCAGGCCTTTGGCCTGGTTGGGTTCTCTCGGGCTCGTAGTCCCCAATCATCAAGAAAGCATACAGCTTTCCTTTTTGAACCTCCTTCTGCTCTCGACCCATGCCAGCAAGCTGGCATGCTTGCTGGGCTACCGTCCCGCGCGCACCAAGGCTTATAGCCTGCTTCGGTATTAGCTCATATACATGGGTTTAGTCCCTGCATGATGCCAGCCCATTATGGCTGGGCTTATGTGCATTAACAGGCCAGCAAATCTGTTGGGCTTTGTCCCGTGCCATCCCCGAGGCCCAACCTTGAAACCCAGCTACGCCTGGGATTTCTCCCTCACCCCGTGACCTGAAGTTCGCACCCAAGGCCCCTTTTTTTGGGCCATGCCTTTTACTAAACGCACCCAACCCGAG
Source organism: Pyrus communis (assembly GCF_041283825.1). Lineage (NCBI taxonomy): Eukaryota > Viridiplantae > Streptophyta > Magnoliopsida > Rosales > Rosaceae > Pyrus > Pyrus communis. The sequence goes on along the minus strand of NC_142576.1, from coordinate 19,190,635 downwards.
CCCAATTATCTTTTAGGGCAATTTTTTTGACCCACATGCTATTAATTTAGGATCTTAAATAGTATTAACCTGTATGTTAATATTATTTAGCTTCTACAATCGACCCTATTTGGTCCTAATCTATTGAATTAATTAAAAGTGATTGTAGTTCATTAATCTGATAATGAATCCAAAATTATTGACCACTTTGGGACATTAAAGATTCAATAATTTATTTTTATACTTTGAACCGTCACATACTTTCGTAGTAACGAAGCTCTCACACTTGAGTTCCCGAAGAACCTCAAATCCACTACACTTAGTTGTATATTGCATTCTGTGTTTCTTGCAGAACCTCTCTTTTATGAACTAAACGTTCATAAACTAAATTGAACTTGTAGTTTCAAATTTAATGCCTTTGAAACCCGAAGTTTTGATAAAACAATACACCCCATGAAAACCATGTCTTAGAACTCGAATGTTCTAACTTTGATGCTTATGGATAATTCATTCCCATAGCACTAATCACAATCTTATTCCCTTCATTCAGTGGATTGTCGTACCGTAACAAGTTTGATTTTCCTGATTTGGACGTTTCTAATAGAAACCACTTTATGTGGGGTATAAGACGTGAATCTCCACTTGACTATTAAGAAGCTGAGAAACCATTGACACCAACAATGGCAAGGAAGAGCTAAATAAGCCTCCGCCATGATCTTCATTCTAAGACTTGTGCTTGAAGCATTACAAATGGAAATACATCCTGATCGAGGATTTCATGGCTCTTTGGCTCGCTCCTACATACTATCTAATCATGAAAGACATTGCTTGAAGCACACCATAATTACGTCCATGAATGAGTACAATTCTGAAGTTTATAAATCCGATCGAATTTTGAATAGAGAATACTTTTCTCGTCCTTCCTTGTTTCTAACTCGCTTCTGAAGCAGTAGTGTAGAAAGCGAAAGTTTACCAAATTCTTGGATCTGATTACTACCACAAGCATATAATCAGGGCCTGCCAAGGTGTGGCATCATGCTTAAAGCGTGATCCTTGGTACCTAAGACCTAAAACTTCAAGAATAAGGAATAGTATTCCCAAACCTTAACCCTGCATAATTTACTTCCGTCTTGATGGAATCGATCATTGGTTATGCACCTGTTCGTGCCCCTACCAATGTTGTTAAGGAGTACCATTCTAGTAGTCAATATGTGAGACTAATTTTGCTCCACCAAACATCGTTGGAAGAGCAGAATTTTGACATGGATGGCCTTGTTGGCCGAATCCACCCTAGTAACTTTGGTTTACTTTGTGAACATTTGTCCATGTTCTTGGATTCAAGTTTGGTGTATGTTTTACTTATGGATAATCTTATTGATATTGTCCTCGAATATGAGTTAATTGAATCATGTTTCTTAATACATGTGACCAATTCAATTAAACACGTGATTAGGTAGGAATGTGGAGAATTTAGTTGTCTGGATGAATGCGTACTACACACACTAACTTTACACCTAAATCACATTTCTAACAATGACTTTAAGTCTATCAAACCTGATTAAGAGCATTGGCACGCTCCTCGTTGTATGAATGGTACTGCATCACCATTTAAGGGACTTTAAATTCTCCCTGATGTTGAGTTTTTAAGGATATTCGAGATGATACTGATCATAAATGAAACTGAAGAAAATAGAGTGAAATATCTTTGTACCACCTCCAAAAATGAGCTTGAGGCTTTGATTTAGGGCCAATGGGTTGTCTCCCAACTAGGAATACACCACATATGGTCGGCTGAGAGCCTGGTGATTGAGCAGTTTACTTGCTTTGGCACAACCTTTTGGGACACTTAGGTCGAACAATGATGCTACAACGCATCTCCTTACCCGAAGTAAGGATCTTGTGCCAATAAGCACACCTTGCCAAGCCTGCTCATTAGGGAAATTGATTTTCTATATAATTCCTTGCAATGCGGACCATATAAACACTTATGGTTTTGGTTGATGAATCGATAAATTGGTCACATGTTTGTCCACACGCATTGCTGCTAAACCTCATGGCCAATTAAAGGTTCACCACCATACTTATCCCTTTAGGTCCGGGAGACTGGATAATGCCGGAATGTTTATATCGACAGTTTTTGATAAAGTATTGCATGTATTTTGGGTTTATAGTTAAATATCGAATTCCTATGATTCACCCCAAATAGCCTCGCCTAGTGATCATAAAGCGTAATTTAAATGATCACCCGAATTTTGGTAAACGTACCAAGTTTTCGGTTTCTGCCTAGGGCTATGCAATCTTGTACGTAGTTATGTTGGTCCGCCTTGAGGCCTATTGCAATCCTACCTATATGATGTTACAGTTGGTTACTAGGTACAAACCTGATGATTTTCATATTTATGCATTTGGGTGTGCATTCCATGTGCCAAGTTGCACCGCCGCAACGTACCACCATGCGTCCTCAAAGAAGAATGTGTATCTTTAGTCAATCATGATTCTCCTTCACACTAGCTTTCTTCGAGCCATTTCACTTGATCTCTTTATTGCTCATTTGCGGGTTGTCGCTTTAATGAGACAGTCTACCAGCCGTTAGGAGGAGATAAGAATGTCAACATTCCTGTAGAATGGCGCGAATTTGCGTGGATGTTGCCTACCATGTCTCAACTTGATCTCTACATCGCACAAGTGTGACAAGCAAGTACGATGAATTATAGCTTTCAGAATGTTGCCCAGATGCATTCCTTTGATCTAGCTTAAGTGACGAGATCATATACCAGCTGTAAACATGCCTGCAAGGATAGACGTACCCAACAGACGTCGAGTCAATATCCCTAGAGGGTGTACCACCCCTGTTGGACGATTTGGATGCCCATGTTGGACAGTCTGGTACACCAGCGGATAGCCAATCAATCTGTATTGGCCTGGAGCACAACAGATTATTCGGTTCCTAGGATTCACTTCCCTAGAAGACGAAGACACAACACGACAATGAATCTAAACTCGATCGCTGTCTCAAATCATTTCCATCTCATGAGATTAATCCGGATTACTCCCGAGACTTGAAGTTCTTGGTCCAGTATACTAGTTTGGATGAGCTAAATGGAATTGAAATGAGATTATCATTGATGATATGTTCACTTATATGGTAGCTACCGACATAAATGAAAAGTAACGATATCGAACCATGTTCCATTGATTAAGTGACAACGTAGAACTGAATAGACAACTGAAATTACAATCCAGGTCAAATTTCTTACCAAAATGTGTATTGGACCTGCTGTTCCTACACTGCCCAAGGTAACCCTGTTGTATTACAAGTGGGAAAGGAAGTGTTATGAGATGAATGAAATAGTGCGATATGATGCACACTTTACAGCATAAGGTTTCTCTCAAAACATCATGTGATTGATAGCAGCATTATGAAATATGGTTAGTGTTTTCTCCATGGGGATATAGATACGGAGATTTACATGTAAGTTTCCGAAGAATTACATGGACTGGTTCAAATAGTTCCAAAACCACAAAACACCCTTTTAACTTGTCTGAGGCGTTCACTTATAATCCGACGGATGTGGTATACCCGTTTATGTGATTATTTGATCAGTCAGGGATATGAATTATGCCCTTGCGTGTTACACTATGAAGTCTTATTCTGAATTGTTAGAGTTATAGTTTATGTTGTTGACACGAATCTCACTAAGACTCCGAAAGAGCTTGAAAAAACTGCCTTGCACCTGAAGATGGAATTTGAGATGAAGGATCTTGAGAAAACTCATTTATGCCTTGACCTGAAGTTGAAGCATTGTTCTGACGGTATTTTGGTCTACCAGTCGAACTACACCCCGAATGTGTTACTTTTGAGTATACTTTTGATTGTCCATACGTTATATGCAAATAAGACCTTTAAAGAGGTTATGGAATCCGAAATTCCATATCTAAAGTTCAACTTTGTGCTTCGTTGTACTTAGCTCATTGTATTTAGACATGACATCTTCTTCGCTGTTGATCTTGGTAAAGATGCAGCACTGCGCCTACATGCAACCACTGAATTGGTATTAAAGACATACCTTGAAGGTACTACGAGGGAAAATCCCAACGCATCTCGAGCAAATCCAACCCCCTGATCCTCGAAATGTTGTTTACCTTATTGTAATGCTAACGAAGGTTACTTATCAAACCCGCACAAGGTAAAATCCCCAAATGGTTATGTCTTTACCGTTAGAGATATCGCAATATCGTGGAGGTCCATGATATGACCTTAGTTGTGAAATCTTCGAATCGTTCCAAGACTCACATCACTTCACTACGCCACAAGTAAGACATGGTTAAGAGTTCTTGTTAAGCGTATTCGAAGTACTTCTTGTGTTTTCATCCATCGTCGACAATCCATGAAGACTATGCCGTATGTATCCACCCGACCAAGCCATGATACAAGTCAACGCCAAGATATATTGCGTCCACATCTACATCAACAAAGCATTATGAGATTGAAGTCATGCAAGTCGATCCCAAACAACCTTGCTGACCTCTACACGACGTCACTGCTGAAGTCAACCTTCCAGAAGCTTGTCCGAGGAATTGGTATGCCTAACTATCATATGCAATGCTTGTAGTTCTTATTTGGAAGTTATGTCACACTCAGGGGGAGTATCCAGAAGTATACTCACTTGATCTTAATACACTCTTTTTCCCTGTGATTAGGAGCATTTTTCCCACTGGGTTTTTGCTACCTAACTAGGTTTTAACGAGGCACCTATCCTGGGCTGATCATACCCTTGTGAGCTCTTCTACTTGCATCCAAAAGACATATAGTTTTGACTTAATGCAACTTCTCACTTTTCTCTTTAAACTATGGGTTTTTCTCCCACTTTGGGTTTTACCATAGCGAGGTTTTGTGAGTTTTACTTTTTATGCATTCTTTCGTTGATTTGAGACTCGCATTTGCTAATTGTGCCGACGACTTCATCAACTGTACTTGCTTCATCACTGAAGACCTAATGCGCCATTTACTTGAGTATTTACACACTCAAGGGGGAGTGTTGCAGTCCTATTGGAATATGAATGTGATTGTGTAAATCCTAGTAGATATGAGAATGTATTTTATATTCCTATTAGGAGTAGATTACCTATTAAATGTTGTAATCCTAAAGGGAAAGATTTTTACCTATCCTACTACTATAAATAAAGGCACAATGGGGTGGAATAAAACACACCCAAAATTACACATCTCTCTCTTCTTCTCTATATGCCGCACCCTCTCTCTATATGGCCTTCATAATTGTTCAGTAAATTATGCCTACAATAGTTTTTTCATTTTTTAGTTTTCTTTGGTTTTTTTTTTTTAATTTCCACACATAGGTTTTTATTTTGGATGGACTAATAAATTTATACATTTCAATTGTTGAATTAAGCAAAATCCAAATGTTAATGGCATATCGACCAAGTATTAGCGACATATCAATCAGATACTCAAAAGATATCATTCAACAATTGGAATACTTAACTTAAAATAAGTATTTAGATAGCATTATGTGGTACGAGTATCTTAGTAGTTATATTTTATTTCCACAACTGTTTAGTTCTTCTATTTTTAGTCTCAGCTTTTCATTTCTCATTTCACTCAATGATATGTACCATTGAAGAAAACTTAGAAAAAATCATGAAAAATTGGCTAAATTCATCAATTTACCATTCTCAATTGACAAAAATGATCGCTTTGTTGATGGATCGTTATTATTGTCAATATTTGATCAGTATGTTGTCAATACTTGCTTTCGATTAGTTGAAGCAATTAGAATTTTTAATATAATCATTTAGGCCAATTTCCAACATCATACTGTTTTTCCCTGTAGTTGAACCGTCAACGGGAGGGAAAGGGAAGGAGTGGGCTGATAGTGGTGGTGGTGGGCTGCGCAGCAGAGGGTAGGGGGAGTTGCGCCGGTGGGTGACGTGGGAGGAGGAGGTGGAAAGACGAGAAGACGCCCGGACACATATTAGTGAATGAAAATATTATTTTAATTAAGTGACAAGTGGGTAATTAAGTATAAAGATTTGGTTATTAAAAATAACAACATTGACTTTTTGAGGGAAAAATGATGTGACACCTGTCGGCATTTGAAGGCAGTAGCTGATGGAGCGAGTGAGCCAGCATCCCTCAAACACACACACACACACACATACACACACACACACACACACACACACACACACACACACACACAAAGGTCGGAATCCTGTCCCACCTAACTCAAATTACTTGAGGGTCGGTTACATAGCTGGTGTATTTCTACGATTGGAAAAGAGTACAGTGGATTTATAACCTTTCTATTGAAGTAGGTTTTATTTGTGACCATTTTTGTCACTGTCTTTCTTATTAATGTACTTAACCGGTACACTGTATCCAAGCGAAACTCGAATGTAATCGTGGATTCGGCCAGCAAGATGTCGGGTTATGGAGCGGGGAACGTAATAATTGGGTTGAAGACATCAAAGTTCGGGTATGGAATTTGGCCGAATACGTGGTGGGCGTCATCCCTGCATGGAGCTAGCTAGGTAGTACCAGTTGGGGTAAGACTTAAGAGTGAAGAAATTGATGAGCTTGCATGGTAGTAATCTTAACAGTTAAGAGGGGTGTTTTCCGTGGTGAGAGAAAGGGCTCTCATGCAGACAGTTGGTGTTGGCATTATTGTCCTTGTTGAATCATGGCCTTGCTAGCTTCATCACGGTTACCTCATCTGCGTGGAGGCCAGAATGCCCAGAACAGTAGATATTGGGTTTCTCGTGGTAAGTTGCGTTTTTCTCTGTTTTGGTTAATACTTTCGGGACACCTTTTCTTCCTTGTGCACATTCGTACTATTTTTGCCCTATAATTTTTTTTTTAATTTTAATTTATTCAGTCCGAACCAGAAATAAACAGGTATGCGGAGGAGAAAAGCGTATATGGAAATCACTTTCCTTATTGATTTGGAGTGCATTCTTAAGCATTCTTATTGATTTCATTAATAATGTCTTTGCATTCTTAAGCATGCTAATTCATTATGCTCAAGAGCAAGGGCGACTCTAGAAAGTTAGTTTACAGGGCACAACTAAACTATAGCATATGCTAGTCCTCATGGAATTCTAAAAAGATTGTGCAACGCCAAATCTTTTTTCTATTTTAAGTGAGTCGTTTTGTCGAGCACTTGGCCAACCCATACCCATAATGTGCTTAGCGTACATTCCTACAATTTGTGCCATTTTAATTGTATATTTAGGGTGAATATTGTTGTAGTGAACAAATAGATAGATTATAGCGAATTGTTATTGATACTCCAAAATTCTCATTGTTGCACTTCAAACTTTCTATATTTAGAAAGAAAAATGCATTTGTGAGGAGTACATAATGATATTTTTGGAGTGTCAATAACAATTCATAAATCATACCTGTATAGGGCTGGGAGGTCAAATTTATCAGACATATGGGACTAAGAAATTCTTCTTTGTGAGTTGCCAAAATCAATTTACAATGTTTGTTTTATATCCGCCTCATGGTGGTTTTGTTGTTTTGGATGAAGATCGAGTAGTAGAATTAGTGGTGGTGGTAAATAGATTATTATTTTTCATAGTCCGATTTGATGTCGTAACAAGTGACAAAAAGTGATTGCGATTTAAGCGGGATCCTAATTCCTGCTTAAACCGCCTTGGTGAAAAACTTGAGAGGGGACGCGTGCCCCTATAGCCCTTGATAAGATTCGGCCCCGCTCACACTCAAAAGAACATCCACCAACACATTAGTTTTTCTCTTACAAAGTAATATACTAAACTATTTTAATTTAAAAATAAGAGATTCAAACTCGATGTCACTTAGTACTACGGTCTAGTGATATTCTTTTTCACTTGTAAGTGAGAGGTCTTAAATTCGATTCTCTCCAAATGAGTATTTGAACCACATTATTGCTAGTTCATCGTGAGGCTAAGCACATCCCCTCTCCTTTAATATAGATAATATTATTAGTTCAAAAAAAAATAAAATAAAATAGGGTAAATTACATTTTCATACCTCAGGTTTAGGGTTTATTTCAATTCCTTACAACATCTTTAAAACATTTCACTTTCATACCTTAAGTACTATTTTATTTCAAAATAATACATCCGTTACATTTTCCATCTATTGAACTGTTAAATGCTGACGTGGCTGCCACATATATGCCACGTGGCTACCAAATGTCTGCCACGTGGCAAATAAAATATTTTTTTAATTCTTTTTTTAAAAACCTGAATTTTCTCAAAAAATTGAAAAAAAAAGGGTAAATTACATTTTACCCCCTTAGGTTTGGGCTCGATTTCAATTCCTTACAACATCTTTAAAGCATTTCAATTTCATACATTTACTATCATTTTATTTCAATTTCTTACATCCGTTAAGTAAACCGTTAAGTAATGACGTGACAAATATGAGATCCACATTTGTGCTGACGTGGCTGCCAAATTTGTACCACGTGGCAAAATAAAAAATTTATGCATTTAAAAATATTTAATTAAAGAAAAGTTAAAAAAAAATCAAATATAAAAACCCCCAAAAACCCATCCCTTCCCCTTCCCTGCAACCCCCATCTCCTCCCCTAACCGATCCTTTCCCCTTCCTCGCAACCTAAACCCTCCATCCTACCCCACCCCCACCTCCCCACAACCTAAACCCTTCATCCTACCCCACCCCCACCTCCCCACAACCCCCCCCCACCCCACCCTACCCCTTATCATGCACTCCCCTCACCTGGTGCTCCAAAACCCGTGATTTCGCCTCCGTCACGAACACCTGCACCTTATGGATAGATTTGGCCAGCTCAGATCCAGCAGTCACCATTGCCATGGTATTCTTGTTTTCATCCAGAGCCTGCACCACGTGCACCACCCCGGGGTGCCTCAGCCTCACCAGCCTCGCCGCATCAGCTCAAATGATCTCCAAAAACCCATGTTCCGCCGCCTTGGTCAATCCAGTGCACATGTGCACCTCCGACAGAGCGACACATACGGTGGGGTCGGGTGTGAGTGCTTCTGGGCGTCGGGCGTGGAGAGAGAAATGAGATCTCAAAAACCGTGAAAGGGTTCTCAAATAGCCGTTGCAAAATCGGCAGATCGAACGCCGCCGTCTTGCCACTGCAGGTCTAGCCAATACCGAGCACGTCCCGGCCTGCTAGGATTTCAGGGTGAATGTGGCGGCAGAGTCAAAGTTAGGATTTGTGGATATTTCTATTTGGAGGTCAGGGGCGGAGGATGCAGCGAAAATAGGGTTTTTTGAGGGTTTTGAGGATTTGGGGGCGCAGGGTTTAAAGAGAGGGAAGTCAATGGCATGGATCAGTTGGGGGAGGTGAACAGAGTGGAGGAGAGGGGTAGGGGGTTGCGGGGAAAAGGATGGGTTTCTGCGTTTTTGTTTTTGTGTTTATAAACTTTTCTTTAATTAATTATTGTTTAATGTATATAAAAAATTAAAAATTAAAAAAATTTGCCATGTGTCACAAATGCGGCTACCACGTCAGCTCTTAACAGACCAATGGATGGAAAATTTAACAGATGTATTATATTGAAATAAAATAGTACTTGAGGTATGAAAGTGAAATGTTTTAAAGATGTTGTAAGGAATTGAAATTGACCCTAAACCTGAGATGGTAAAGTGTAATTTACCTTTTTTTTTTTTTTTTTTTTTTTTTTTTTTTGGGAGAAAATTCAGGTTTTTAAAAAAAAAATTTAATTTTTTTTTTGCCACATGGCACACATTTAGCAGCCATATGACATATATGTGACAGCCACGTTAGCATTTAACGGATCCATGGATGGAAAATATAACAGATGTATTATTTTGAAATAAAATAGTACTTAAGGTATGAAAGTGAAATGTTTTGAAGATGTTGTAAGGAATTGAAATATGCATCAAACCTGATGTATGTAAATATAATTTACCCAATAAAATAAAAGAGATTCAAACTCGATATAACAAGGTTAACACGTTATCTTAACTAAAAAACCTAATTAACATAATTTGCATCAGCATATTAGTCTCAAATATGAACAAAATGGAAAATCATGTATATTGGAAATCATGTTTATTGGGTTACAAGAAAAAAACGAGAAAATGTCTACAAAAATAAATTTGTGTAACCCAAACTCTTGAACTTCAAAATAACATCGTTTTTGTTTTGGTTGTCGGCACAAAGCATAGCTAAATAACCATATTATATAACATGTGTGTGTGTGCAGTGGCAAATCCAGGAAATAATATTAGGGGGTCAATAAGAATAGTGTGTGCAGCACGCAATTTTTTTTTCTTCCAGAAATGGCATGCATATCGCCATTTCATCGAGTCTTGGTAGGCCTGAAGTCATTTGGAAAGGCATATTGCACACCTGTTAATGTACGCAAGGGGTAGCACCCAAGGTATCCATGGACATTCACCGAGTCTTGGTAGGCCTAAAGTCAGTTGGAGGGCATGTATGAAGCCAACTCTAATCTTCAAAAGGGCAGCACCCAAGGTGTCCATGGACATTCACCGAAATTCGGAGGGTCAGCTGACCCCCTGCCCCTCAATGCATCCGCCATTGTGTGTGTGTGTGTATTTAACATTTGAACATTCGGAGGGTCATCACTCATTAACTAAACCTTATGTTTCAAAGAAGAGAAATGTTAAAGAAACTCTCAAAAGCAAATTTTTTTACTCTGCCATCTCACAATTTAATGTTAATTTTCAAGTCAACATCATAAAACATCGTGCAAAAAAACATAAGCTGAGAAAGAGTTCATAAAGAGTTCCACCTTAAAAGAATCTCCTTAGTATTTCTCTTAAAAAAAACCAATCAAGTACCAAATACTTGACCCAATAATGCTCTATTAAAGAAAAATAATAAATATGAATAATTTTACAAATTTTTTCCACATAAATAATATGGAGACTGATAGTCATGATAGCAAATTGTATGCAAGTGTTTACTGCAATTTTACGTCACAGTTTAATAATACAATGTCATTTAAAAAAAAAAAAATATATATATATATATATATATTACTGTTTGGGCCCAAAATATTGTTTTGGGCCGAGCTTATAGTTATTCTTGACCCAGTAGCATTCATCTATAATCTTGTTATGGGCCGTCCAGTCAAGGTCGATCGAATCCTAGTGCGAGAAGGATTGGTTTAGATAAAGGTGAGGAAGTCAAACCCTAGTGCAACAAGGAGTCTTAAAGTTGAAGATGCTTAGAATAAGGGGATGAATCTGGTTCGTTATGGAGCTTGGTTCAAAGTCCTATTAGAGCTAGGATTGGCCAAAACCTAATCAGATTGGGTTGAGGAATTCTAATCCGAGTATAATTCTAGTTCGGCCATAACGCTACTATAAATAGAGAAGGGAATGCATCATTCAAACCCCTCCAAATCAACACACAAATTGGCCTGCACAAAACTTCTCAACAACCTTTGAGATTTTATCCTCTTCCTTTTTTTTCCCGCTAACACATCTTTAGTTTGAATAAACAACATTGTGAAGGCAACCGGCGACATCTTCAGTTTGGATAAACAACACTGGAGTCGTAAAATCAGCTGACCAAAGAGCACCTTCAGTTTGGATAGACAATACTGCTTCGAGGCCGACTGGTTATTTATCCAAGTCTCGGTCGAAAAGGATTTTCGAATCCTTGTTAGCAGAGATCATCTCATCAGCCATCTCGGTGAAGTGGGTTACTAAGCTCGACATATTGAAAGCCAAGTTTTGTTTTATGATTGGATATTCACAAGTACATTTTAGAGTTTAACATTTCGATGGCTAAACCACATTTACGATCAAGACATTTATCTCTTTTGAGTATTTGTGTCCATATAGTCTGGTACCAGTTCGGTGTACTTATACTTTCACGAATATAATTACCGAACCAAACCTAGCGCCGACGATTTTTGAACTTTGCAAAACTAGCAGCCTTGTTTTTAGGCTCTAGAACCCCAAAGGCCGAGACGTGTTCTTTCCTCGGCCGCAGTCGCAAGATTGAGAAGTTAGCAACGTGCCCAACGCGACATCAACATATTTTACTCTTTGGTTGAACTCGATCAATGAGTTAGCACACCCCGCACACAAAAGAAAGACATAGTTAGCTTATTAATTACTCGGCATATGCGCCACGTAGGCTTGGTGGTTTTTAGGGTCAACATTTTGGCACGCTTAATGGGAAACAGTGCTAAAGCTACGAAGTTTATGATCATTAAGACACGGTCAGTAAAAAAGAAAACAGTCATGGGAAAATTAACGACTAATCTTCCAGTATAAAACCCAGGACAAGATGGCTTGTTACAGGCACAGAATCCTCCTGCTACCGTGACACCCGAAGCCATATGTGCAACACGCCGAGAAAATGAAGTTAATCTCGGCGGTCAACTTCATGATTCATAAATCCCTACCAAAATGACAAAAGGCATTTTTGTAAAGAGACTAACGGAGGATTGTGACGAGGATGGTGGTGAGGCCTCTGATCCACCAACTAGATTGTTTCTTTGACGATGGCTTGAAGAACAATCTCGGTAGTTTGAGCAAATGTTCAGCCGAGAGGTAAAAAGCATACTTGAAGAAATGCGTGATAATAGTGTTGTACACAATAAATTGCTTGAAGTTATGGTTAGTCAAGTCCATGACATTGGACCCACTAATCGATCCAAACAGCCTCTTCTAAAAAGTAATCCCCTGTCAGCGATACAGGCCGAGACATGATCTGCTCGGCTCAAAATGATTGGCTTGGAGAAAAGTGGTAGATCAAGCAGTAGAGTGGACGGATTTGACCAAAGAGCATAAGCGGCGTCTGTTGACATGGTTGAAATCCATAGAATGATTGATTCGGCCTTCAAAAAAGGACCGAATTCTCCAAAATTTATTCACCCATATCCAGCCGTTGTAGAAAGATTCGAATATCCTAAGGGATTCAAGATTCCAAACTTCAATCTTTTTGCTGGAGCGTCAGTTTCTTCTTTGGCCAAGATGGCTCAAGCATCTGACGAGTCACCGATGAAGTATTTTACGAGGTTTAAATCGGCCAGAAACTGGTGCTGAGAACCTCTTCCCGAAGTCGAATTCGTTAGGATTGCCTTGAATGGCCTAGATGTGGCGTAGAAAAAGAAATTCTTGGGGGTAAACTTCCGAGATATGTACAAACTGGCTCAACATATCGAGCAATATGATTATTTGCTCCAAGAGGAAAAGATCTCAAAGTCCTCATCCCGAAGAACGATCTACAAGAACCCTACAATTAGTTATGGATCAGCCGAAGAGGAAGAGTCCTAGTATGCCAACATAGATGCGACCGAGATAGTAATTGACAAACCATATATTTGTAAAATGTTAGCTCACACTAACTCTAAAGATGTCAAAACTCGCTCAACCCCTGTGGGAGCTGCCATGAAAATGACAAAAGTCTACACCTTCGACATCACCAAGGCTAATGCCATCTTCGACCAGTTATTGCTCGCAAAAATTATCAAGCTTCGGCCAGGTCATAATATTCCTAAGGTTGTAGGCTTGAAAGGAAAGACATATTGCAAATACCACAACTCGAACAAGCATACGACAAATAATTGTGTCGTATTTTGCGATGCCATTCAAAGCTAGATCGACAATGGTAAACTCAAGTTTTCTGAGAAACAAATGGCCATAGACACCGATCTTTTCCCTATGGCGACGGTAAGCATGGTAGAGGCTAACTTACCCAAGGATAAAGGAAAAAGAAAAGCTGAGTTTGTCCAAACACAATTCGTCCTTAAGCGGAACTCTAGGCCACAATTGAAAATCGATCTCTCTTTGAACAAGCCACCCAAGTACTTTTCAAACCCAACTTATGTTGGGTCAATGTCGGATTCTAACACAAAGGAAACTGATGGGCCAATGGTTTTATGCGATCGGTGCAAATCAAATGTCATCATAATTGAGCCGAAGGGAAAGCCACGTCTGCCTGAACCACCGTAACTGACGTCTGCAACTGCGACATCTCAAAAAAGTGCTCGGTGCAAGCCAACACCAGAAAGTTTTTTATAAGCTCGGCCCTCAAGTACATGATGACAAGCCGTCTTCGACCAGACGACGCGTTGATTTTAACGCGCCATTTTACAATGAAGATTATTACGTGCGTAACTCTAGCAGTTCAGGATCACCAACGAACCTTTAAGCCATCTGAGCCACGCGACCAGCATTGGTATAACTACAACTCCCCTACCGGTGTATATAACTAGTTATCCAAGTCGCAAAAGTGCTGCCAACAAAGAATAAACTGTATAGCTCGCCAACGAGCAACTCAGGCCATTTCGGTCACCAAATGGCAATCAAAAGAAACGGTGAATAACGAAGATAACTAACAGCCTCTGGCGATCATGACCGAGCTGCTTTAAGGTAAAAAGGTGATCAATTGAGATTTTGAAACCACAATTGAAGAATCCGAGAAGCGAATCAAGCTCATCCTTCAACCTAGAGAGATAAAAGCTCGCCTCGAGTATTTCTGGAAGGAAGTCGAAAGCAAACTTCCTCCACTACCCTCACAAGAACCATTAATTAAAGTCCGATGGAACTTCCACCCATCGTTTCTCGGTGAAGCTTTAGAGTGCATGCAGGAGTTTCACAAGAAACATTCGGCTAATGACTTGTATGGCCAGCCAAAAGAATGTCAAAAAGCTCTTGATCTAGCATGAACCTGACCTGATGTAGAGCAGATCATCCAAAAAATTACAGATCCAAGAATGAGGCTAGGTTCCAACATATACATGGGGCTCGAGTTCTCGGCTTTGAGGTAAACCCATATACTGATTTTTTCTCGGCCATTTCTCTCTTTGGCTTTACGGCCGATGAAAAAGAGCATGTGGCTTGTTTAGATGATTATCTGAACACAAGAGATGTCCGCATCGTTTACTAGGAGTGGTTTCGCAAGGCTTTAAAAAAGCAAGACCAAGTTCTAACGCCGAGCGAGCCAAAGGTTGAAACTCAAATTAAAACAACTCCGACAACCATACCGCATAAGCATGTTGTCACTACAGCCGAAGATGACCAAGCGAGTGATGTCCATGAGCAAGATATTTCGCCCAAAAATCCAAAGGATGAAGATCACGACTTGATGGGCCCTTCAGTCCTCGACAACATGGAAATCAACATGGTCCACATTTTGCTTGCAGAGTTCCAGCTAACCACATCCCAATAGGGGTGGGTTCAAAAAACCGAAAACCGAAAAAAACCGAAAACCGAACCGGACCGAGGCCGAAAAAAACCGAACCGAAAAAAAAACCGAACCGAAACTACAAAACCGAACCGAACCGAATTTGGTTGGTTCGGTTTCGGTTTTTGAGGTTTGGAAACCGAACCGAACCGAACCGAACCGATATATATATATAATTTTTTTGAATATTTATAAATAGTTTAGTCATACAATCATAACAAAACAGAACCTGTTGCCAAGTTGGTTTCAGTGAAACTTTACAAGCTGGAGGGCATGGGTTCGAACCCTCATGCCTCCAGGATTTGTAAGATTATTTTTAATTTTTTAATCTTTTTAACAAAACCCCCTTAACTTAACCCTAACCCTCCTCGGATCCTCCTCCTTATTTTTCATTCCGCCTCCTCTTCTCTCTAGACTCTCGTTCCCTCCTTTCCCTGCCTTCAGTTCTTCTTCTTCAGTTCAGAGTTCTTTCGCAGTCTCGCGCAGCCTGAGGCCTTGAGCCTCTTTCCGCTTGGTCCCTTCCGCTTCGCCCCTCCCATCTACTTCTTCTTCCCCACAGCTTGCATACAGACAAAGAGAGAGAAAGAGAAGAAGGAGAAGAAGAAGAGCCGCAGAAAGAGGGCAAAGGGGAAAAGGTTTTGTTATGGGCTACTTGGTGAGAAGAAGATGGAGGTCTGATTCTCCAATTTTCCAATTTGTTTTTTTATTTTTTTTATTTATGGGAAATTTATTAATATGTTTGGATTCTGAGAAATCATTCAACCCTTTTCGCTAAAGTTCTAATCCTCTGTTTGTTTACACCCATATGAAATTGCAGAATCTAGGGCAAGCAAGGACAGCCGTCCCGTCATCGATGGATCTAAAGTCGAACTGGGTGACCTCGAAAATAACTTCATGGGTATGTTTATTTTTTGTTTTGGTGAAATGGGTATGTTTTGAATAGTTGTTTTCGTGTTTGATTACTGTTTTTTCAGTGTTTTATGCATTTTGGTTGTCAGATTTTTGGTAGTTGATGAATCCAGTGTTGGGAAATCGAAAGGGAACTGTGTTCGCCAATTTCTCCAAGAATTGCTTAAATTTAGCTTTGTATCTCGATTTTTCGATTGTGTTCTACCACGAAGATCGTGAATTTTGTGTAGTAACTGTAATATTCGATTTCTGAATTGGTAATATTCGATTTCATTGGTTATAATCTGTACTCTGTAGACATTTCTATTGGGTGCTATATTGCTATAACCATTGTTTTAATTTTGGTTTATAAACATTATTCAGACATTTGTAATTTTGGTTATAAACATTGGTTTTACTCCCTGACATGAAACACACTGACATAGCAGATGTTTATATGCATAATCCTGCATCAACATTTTTGCCTTTTCTGCATTTTGTTTGGCTTGGCTTCAGTTTGTTGTATTGCATAATTTTATTTTACTATCTACAATTAGAGTTAGTGAGATTACTCTCGGTTTCAATATCTAATTGGGGTGTGTAGGAGGGGGAGGGGGAGTAGTGAGGTAAACAATGAAAGGTTTTCTGGGATTTTGACTTTTGAGAACCTGTTGGTTTTGGTTATACTGTAATATTCGATTTCTGAATTCGTAATATTCGATTTTGAGAACCTGTTGGTTATACTGGGATTTTGAGAACCTGTTGGTTATTTCCTTGTTGTAATATTGATGTTAAAGACTTTAACATCAGAATGAATGTTGTAAAACTGTGCTTGTTGTCAATATGGACAACAATTTGGGATAAACTAAGTCAGAATGAATTTAGGTTGGTTTGCAGCATCATGTGTGGTAGTGGATCTGTTTTGCAGCATCATTGTATGGGGTTTGGGTTTTTTATTTTTTCACAATTGCTTATTGTTTTGTTCATTCAATATTTGAAGCAAATTCCTGGAGCATTTCAGTTCAATATTTGTTTTTTTCATACAAGTTATTGTTGAGGGGAAGGGATGCCAATAAATGGGGACACTTAGAACTAATGTTGGTTAAAGAAACTGAGTGAATTGATCTTTCTGGGTTGTGCTTCTTGGTTGGTTTGGTGGGGGGTGAAATTGGTTGGTTTAATACAAACTTAGTGGCTTTGAATGTGAACTTTCATAATTTTTTTTTTTTTTTAAATAATTTTGGAGGGAGAAAACAAAAAAAAAAAATCGAAAAAAAACCGAAACCGAACCGAAAAAAACCGAACCGAAAAAAAACCGAACCGAAAAAAACCGAAAAAAAATTGAACCGAACCGAACCGAACCGAAATTTCGGTTCGGTTTCGGTTTTGAGAAAAAACCGAACCGATTAGAACCGAACCCAGCCCTACATCCCAACCAAATTTCCTAGATGATGATGTGGTTGCCGACGAGGCCACATAAGTCGGTTTTGTGGCCACCAAAGAAGTTAACCTTCATCACTTGAAGACATTGTATGTCACGGCACATATTAAAGGATACCCAGTATCCAAAAATTTTGTCAACTATGGAGCAACAGTCAACATCATGCCCGTTTTTATCATGAAAACACTATGTCGATCCAATGGCGAACTCATCCTATCATGGGTAACTATGAACAACTTCGTCGATGACAAATCACAGACTAAGGGAATGCTTCCTTTATAGATGACTACTGCAAGACAAAATCACATGACCACATTTTTTATAGTCAATTGAAAGATCGAGTATAATGCATTGCTCGATCGTGATTGGATCCACCCAACTAGTTGTATCCCTTCATCATTATATCAAGTCTTCATCTTCTAGGATGGCAAATCGATAGTCGTTCATCCGACCGACAACCAGCCGTTTGAAGCTAATATAATCCAGGCTCGCTATTACGATGATCATGATCATGTCAGCTACATCACCCTACAAGGTTTTAAAGAAGAATGATGGCCGACTAGGATCTCAGATTAGAAAAACATCATTGTTGGCTCTAAGACTGTTCACCAGGATTCGGCAAGACTCAAGTTGGCTAACCTAATTGACGATCCTGATGTCTGATACCAAACAAGATAGACGTCGGGCTGCAGTTTCATCTATCATGGAACGCCTGCTGACCCATTGGTATACTATTTCCAATCAACCAAATTCTGGCATGAACTTAGTTGAGTTGCTCGTCAAATGAGACAATGGTCCAGTCCTGTCACTTGATAAAGTCCAAGCTGCCCTGGTCGAGCTTGAAGACAACCGGCCTCAAGTCTAAGATCCATTGGATGAAATAAATGTTGGAACAACCGATGACCTTTGACCTTTGCTTATTAGTTCTTTGTTACCCTAAACTATGAAAAATGAGCTTTTAAATTACTCAAAAAAATTAAAGATTGTTTTGCTTAAAGTTACCATGAGATGCCTGGCTTAGACCCAACGTTTGTCGGGCACGAATTACGCATCAAGGCTGGTTGTAAACCTTTCTGCCAACCGCCCTGCTGATTCTCGACCGAAGTTCAGCTCAGTATAAAAGACGAACTCGTTCATTTCAAAGCTGGTTTTATTCGAACAGCTCAATACTTCGAATGGTTGGCAAATATTGTCCTAGTTTTAAAGAAAAACGGTGTTTTACGTATTTGCACTGATTTCCGTAATTTGAACTTGGCAACTTCTAAAGACGAATATACAATGCCAATTTCAGACTTGTTAATTGACGTTGCAGCAAACCACGAGATGTTATCTTTCATGGACGAACATGCTGGTTACAACCAGATTTTCATTGCTAAGACTGATGTCCACAAAACGGCTTTTCATTGCTCCGGGGCACTCGGGACTTACGAATGAGTCGTCATGCCTTTCAGACTTAAGAACAACGGTGCCATATATCAACGTGCTATGAATACTATTTTTCATGACCTGATTGGTACAGTCGTTGAAGTATATATCGATGATGTTGTGGTCAAATCGAAGCTCCACCGAACACATTTAGATGATCTTTTGAAAACTTTCCTTCGAATGCACCAACATAACCTTAAAATGAACCCTGCCAAATGCGCCATTGGCGTATTGACATGCAACTTCTTGGGTTTTCTTGTACATCATCGTGGCATCAAGGTGGATGAGCATAAAGCTCGAGCGATCATTAATGCTTCACCCCCGACAACTAAGAAGCAATTACAATCCTTACTTGGCAAAATCAATTTCCTCCATCATTTTATTTCTAACTCGACAAGAAAAATGAAGGCCTTCTCCATGCTTTTGAAACTTAAGGATTCTGACAAATTCGAATGGCATGAAGAGCATCAGGATGCTTTCACGCAAATCAAGGTCTCCCTCACGACCCCACATATCCTTGTGCCACCTCGACGCGATAAACCTCTTAAGTTGTATATCTCAGCGACCGAGGAATCTATTGGTTGTCTTCTTGCACAAGGCAACGACATCGGGCGTGAGCAAGCCATTTTTTATCTTAGCCGGAATCTTAACTCAGTTGAGATAAACTATTCAGCCATCGAGAAACCCTGCTTGGCTTTGTTTTTCGCTACATCTAAACCCATGCATTACATGCTCCCTTCTGTTACTCAGGTCATCGCCCAAATAGATGTTATTCGCTATCTGCTCACTTGGCCGATAGTGAAAGGCCTAATTTGGAAATGGACAATGGCGTTGTCCGAATTTAGTTTGCAATACATGCCCTAAAAAGTTATCAAATGACAGGCGCTGGCCGACTTTTTAGCTCAACACCCCTCCCCATAAGGTTTTTGGGGCAACAACGTCGAAATTGGCATGGTGGAAACACGTGATAATTATTGGACAATGTATTTTGACGGCTCTAGTACCTCGACCTTGACCGGCGTTGGAATTGTCATCCAGTCTCCTGATCACTACCGATGGTATTTCTCTCTCAAATTAGATTTCGACTGTATAAATAATCAGGCCGAATATGAAGCCCTTATCATCGGCCTTAATGTCCTTTATGATTTGAGGGCAACCCGCATACTTGTCCTTGGCGATTCGAAACTTGTGATTAACCAACTCAATAGGACTTTTTGTTGCATAAGTTATACTCTGATGCCTTATAATATGATTGTCAGCTATTTAGTCGAATCGTTTGTTGGCATTACATTTAAGCACATCTCATGAATTCGAAATACCGACACAGACAAGTTGGCTTAAATAGCCTCGGAGCACAACTCCTGGGGGCGAACTAAGCTGGGTCATACCAGTAGTGCGATGCCCGCACCCGGCCTTGGTTAATTAGCAAGTTCTCCAAAACGACCACGTGATCAGTACACGAGTTATGTCTCTACCTTCGTTGTTGGAATGAGATGATCATATAGATATTTGTGTGGTCGAGACATTACTAGACGACTAGAGAAAGTCAATTATCCAGTATCTTGATAATCCTAATAGGAACCACGACCGCAAGACAAGGGTACATGCCACAAATTACTTAATGTACCAGAATAAGTTATATCGAAAAAGGGAAGACGGTCTGTTGTTATTGTGCCTCGGCCCAGAAAAGGTCGCCCAAGCTATTACAGAGGTACACGAAGGGATATGCAGGGCTCAACAATCCGAACGTAAAACACGGTGGTTGCTCCGCCGACACGGCTATTTCTGGTCGAATATGTTGAAAAATTGCATTGATTACGCGTGAGGTTATGTATAATGTCAAATCCATTAGCCCATACAGAGAGTCCTGACCGAACTACTTCACTCGGTCACCAAACCATGGCCATTTAGAGGATGGGCCATGGATATAATTGGTAAAATTACACCGTCTTTTGGATCAGCAAAGCATGCATGGATACTTGTTGTGACGGATTACTTCACCAAGTGGGTTGAAGCAAAGTCAAATGTCGAGTTAACTTCTAAATATGTCTGTAATTTTGTAAAAGAAAACATTGTGACAAGATTCGGCATACCAGAAACTATTATAACGGACAACGGCACAATTTTTACAACTGACAGGTTTAAAGAATACGCGACGAGTTTGAAAATTCGGCTCGATCAGTCCATGCTGTATTACCCACAAGCAAATGAACAAGCCGAAGCAAGTAATAAAGTTTTAATCGGTATCCTTGAGAAAAAGATAAAAGAAAAGTCTGATATGTGGCATTTGAAGTTAAACAAGGCATTATGGGCATACCGAACTTCACTCCGATCAGCAATAAGGACGACCCCATATGCATTGACTTATGCACACGACGTGATGCTACCAGTCGAGCTAAGCATAAACTCATTACGAGTTATCGAACAAATCAGTTTGTTTAGTGCCGAGTATAATCAGGCCATGAGGCAAGAGTTGGAGAACTTGGAGGAAGCTCGGCTCGATGCCTATAACTTACTAGTGGCGCAGAAAAAGATTGTCGAACAAGCTTATAATCGACAAGTTAGGCAAAAGACGTTCGGCGAAGGTGAATTAGAATGGCAAACCGTGTTACCAGTGGGGTTTAAAGACCCTAGATGTGGGAAATGGTCGCCGAATTGGGAATGACCATTTGTCGTCCACAAAGTTCTCGACAATGGGGTATACACCTCAAGGATCAAATTGGTTTAATTCATAAATTACCAATCAATGGGAAATTCTTAAAGAAATATTATCCGATCACTTGGGAAATGCAAGAATAAATATTTTATTTCATTGATTTAAAAATGCCGTACAAGTGAAGTTACAAATAGTCAACCGACCTACAACTAAGGACAAAATCTTAAAGAGTCGAATGAAGAAAAGCTTTAAGAACGGCTTTCAATTCTAGCCACCTTACTTCGCCCATTGTAACTTCAGTCTGTCTTGTTCTTTTCTTAAGTTGTAGTTGCTGTATACACTTCGCGTTCCCTGTGTACTCTGCTAGTCAAAGTTTATTCGACTCAAAATCCTTTTCAAGCTCAGAAGTAACAGTCGACCTTTGATGTTGAAGTTCAGCATTTGACAATCAAGATCGACTAGTCGTTCTTTCCTTGTCTTTATAGCCTCGAGCTTTGGTCGGATAGTTTCATGAGCGACCATTGCAGCCTTGAGACCATCCTTTGCATGAAGAGCCCTCTCGAAGATAGTGAAATATTGCCGAATTCGTTCTAGAACAGTAGACAGGTGAACAACACTCTCGTTACTCAGAAGGTCATCGATTATAAGGTCGTTCGGACATTCTCCTATAGAATTGAGGCCTTTATGTTGGAGGATTTACGAGGCCGAGAGGGACAGAAGCTCCTACAGTTTGGCGATGGCGCTAGACTCGATCGCGGTTGCCAAAATCTTGGTCACGGTTGTTGAAGGCCTAGCCATCCCAGAAGCGCTGAAGAAGAAGGCGTCAAGCCTGACCTTCCATGAAAGCTGCACAAAAAAAAAAGTTGTTAGAGAAGAGAAATTAAAAGGACGGCAGATAAGGAAGTTGTATTAGACCTGCTGAGAAGAGACTTTGGCCATGTCTACTGGTTCGTTGCTTGAACCCAGAGAGCTTAATGGCTCAGCCCAATACTTAAGGTAGCCTTTTAATTCATGCGGCCGATGAAGGTTATCTACGTCTGATGGCCACTAGGATGGCCAGGAAATATAAAAAACGACATTTGGCGCATAAAATTTTCGGTGAAATGAGCGATTGGGCACCTGACATTTAATATTTTCTTGGTTTAGAATTCTAAGGTTGGAAATTAATAAAAGAAAATGATTGAGCTTTACAAAAGTCGAAGTGACCTCCTGAGGAGAAAATCCGAGGTTTTGGTCTTAGGGATGAACCAATGTCTCTGCCGTGTCTTCTGGCTCGACTTGAGGCGGCGCTTCATGCTCCGAACCTACTTTGGCCCCAGGAGGGTCGACCTTGTCAACCGCCTCGACCATTGGTTGGGGATTAGAAATTGGTAGTTCGGCCGATCGAGGGCGCTTCACCAACGAAGGTTATTCACTTTCGTTCTCCTGGTCATAAAAGATGATTGTCCGTTAGTTTGGAGATCTAGTTAAAATAAAAGGATAACATTATTAAAAAAAATTGGTCACACCTCTTCTTCCAGGACGATCACTAAAGTCTTCTTTGGATTTAGGGAACGGTTTATCTCGGCCGTGGTGGCCTCATTCTCCAAAGCAGTAACTCTAGGCTGACATCAGGAGCAACGGCCAGCCTTGGAGTTGCAAGACCCTCGACCAATGAGGGAACAACTGGTTCAATAACAACTTGCGTGGTGGGTCGAATCTCAATCGTTTGATCCATCAGAGGGCTTTGTGATACTTCTGTCGAGGCCTAAACGACAAGAGAAGGGAAAGAAATACTAGAAGTGGTTGCTCCTATGGTTTGACTTGCATTGATATGAATTTTCCGCTCTCTCTTCCTTACCTTTTTCTTGATGCACTTTTAAGGCCGGGCAATGTTGCCAGTCGTCTCAACCTCTGAGCAAGGTCGTTTACTCGACGCGGTCAGCGTAGCAGCGGCAGTTATTGGAGTTGGTTCGGCTAAGGGAAGTGCGATGGTCGCAGCCTTCTTTGTAGAATGAGCGAGTTTTTTTGTGGCCGCGACCATCGCAACCACATCAGCCCGTTTTATGGCACGACCACCTGGAAAAACTAACCGTAAGTTAAAACAGAGTTCAAATTGAATAGATAAACAAGAAAAGTAATACCTCGATCGATCGCCAAAAAGTTTCTTCGAAACTTCCTCAGCCGAGATGCCGAAAAAATCCTTAACGTAGGTATCCCACTAGTCGACAAAAATGCTGGTACAGCCAGTTTCTAAGGTATACGGCCGAAGGCAGAATTTAATACACTACTCTTGGAATTCCCGTTCAGCCTCCTCCCATTCCTTCTCCGAGAAGCTGGAAAGGCGTTCTCGGCTCAAGAGTAAGTGAGAAGTAAAGAGCAGCAGAAGACAGCCCTGAGGTAGCCCAGTTGACGGGCCACAAAGTGAAGATGGTAGATCTCCCAGCTGGCCTATCGAGCATTGCAACCGAAGGGAAGGTCACGAGCCAGAACAAATGACCCCCAAGATTGACGTAAGTCGGCTTCATCTGCTTCTCTCCACGCCGATGTAGAGAGCTTAATGGAAGACGAATATTTCTGGTAACGGCAAACTAGAAACTCCTTATCAGATAGATTTTTAAGGCCCAAGAAATATTTGACTATGTCTTCGGCCGAGTGAGCAGGAATGGGGTGCGAGGCCAGTTGAAGACCCATTGCTTCAGAAGAGTTGAAGCTATGGATCTCCGAGCTTAACGTGCAGAAGTAGATCTACAACCATAGTTAGAAGACCCAGAGCGGGTCGTTCTAGTGCGAATCGATCTTCCTAGCAAAGGCCTTGGCCAAGCACTGAGTAAGGTTGGCAAGGATGGCCGGGTTGAGAGCCAGGACATAACCACTGGCCAGTGTTTTGGCCACCGGCATGTTCTTGATCAAGCACTTGTTCGACTTGGTACAAAAGATGAATTTGTTGTACCAGTAGAACAAGAAGGCCTCGTGCTCCTCCTTCATGAGAGATTTCCCTTCCAAGCTAGCGAAGTGGGTGATCAGGGTGCTATAGTTAAACAAGTTTTTGTGCAGCTTATGTACATCTTCTTTCGACGGCTCCTGACCGTCATTCATCAAAGCTTCAACAGCACGCTCGTCGAAGACCGCCTTCAGGTCCAAGTCGAATTGATACCGAGAAATAGCAGTATCAACTGGAAAACCAAAAGGGGAAGTGCCAGGTATAGCTGTGACATCCAGCACAGTTGGGGCAATGGGGCTGAGAGGAAGGACCATAGTGTTGGTGGCCGAACACCAGAAGCTCAGGGCAGCTATTAGGAATTCTCGATCCATGTTGATCTCAATGATCGAGAGCTTAATGGCATCGAAGATGCCGAAAGTCTTCCATTTGCCCTCGAAGCGTAGCTTTATCCGGGTGACCCAAGCAGCCCAGGTCGGGGGGGTTGAGGGCCAAGCTCTTTAGGGTTTGGTTGATTCCCACTTCAACCATTTGTACCCTTGAAATAGGGGAACAAGATAGTGGGCCTTCAACATGTTGGTGATTGATTCTGGGACTTCGTCCTTGAAAAGTGGTCCCAGAGTTTGGTGGGAGGCTCTTGAATCGTCCTCGGATCGAAGGGTTTTGATGGCGTTTCGATCAATAAAGTCTTGGCACTTGTCGTATTCTTCGTCGAGTTTGGTGATGAAGGTGTTGGTAGCCATTGATGAAGGTTGAAGGTTTTCTGGGTTTCAAAGTTTGGTTTCCTTTCTGGGCTCAGAGCAAATGACAAAGAAGTTCTGGAAATGGTAGGAAGTTCTAGAAATTTGAGAGTGTAAAAAATCATGTGAAGTTGGGCTAAGTATTTATAGGCAATTGGGAAGAAGATCAACAATTTAATTTTAAAATAATGAGGGGTAAATTCGACCAAAGTGTTGCACAATCATAAAAGGATCTTTAAAAATCCAGGTGAAGAGGTCGAAAAGCACGAGAATTTAGGTTGTACGATCCTATGTGACGGCGAAATTTATGACGAAGAGATGGTTCAACGTCTACATGCCTCGAACGTGGGGGCACACATGATTAAAGATGGACAATCGCAATGAGAAGCTACCACGTGTCAAGTTGTGCAGAAAGAGACAGAAGTGGGAGAAAGTGGAAGCTGCCACGTGTCAAGTGGGGGCAGTGTTGTCAGAAAAATTGATAGGTGAAAGACCATGCTTAATAAATGCGTCTGGACGTTTAGAGCGTTCAAGGCGTGCAATGTTCTTTGGGTCTTTAGAGGGAATATGCTAAAGGTTTATTCTTCAACAAAGAATCACTTCTTCAAGGTCGAGGCTCGGCAAGAGATTGTAGGCCAAAGACCTTAGAAGCAAAGGGATAATGTTAAGGCCCAAAATATTGTTTTGGGCCGAGCTTAGAGTTATTCTCAGCCCAATAGCATTCATCTAGAATTGTTATGGGCCGTCCAGTCAAGGTCAACCAAATCTTGTTGCGAGAATGATTGGTTTAGATAAAGATAAGGAAGTCGAACCCTAGTGCAACAAGGAGTCATAAAGCTGAAGATGCTTAGAATTAGGGGATGAATCTGGTTCGTTATGGAGCTTGGTTTAAAGTCCTATTAGAGCTAGGATTGGTCAAAACCTAATCATATTAGGTTGAGGAATTCTAATCCGAGTATAATTCTAGTTCAACCATGATGGGGGTTCACTACTATAAATAGAGAAGGGAGTGCATCGATCAAATGCCTCCAAATCAACACACAAATTGCCCTTCACAAAGCTTCTCAACAACCTTGGAGATTTTATCATCTTCCCCTTTTTTTCTCGCCAACACACCTTCAGTTTGGATAAACAGCATTGTGAAAGCAACCGGCAACATCTTCAATTTGGATAGACAGCACTGCTTCGAGACCAACTGGTTATTTATCCAAGTCTCGGTTGAGAAGGATTTTAGAATCCTTGTTGGTAGAGGTCATCTCATTAGCCTTCTCGACCAAGTGAGGTGTTACCAGGTTACTAAACTCGGCACATTGAGAGCCGAGTTTTGTTTTGTGATTGGATATTTATAAGTACACTTTAGAGTTCGGCATTCCGACGGCCGAACCACATTTACGATCAGGACATTTATCTCTTTCGAGTATTTGTGTCCATATAATTACCAAGACCGAATCTGGCACCGACAATTTGTGAACTTCGCAGAACTAGCAGCCTAGTCTTCAGGCTCTAGAACCTAAAGGCCGAGATGTGTTCCTTCCTCGACCATAGTCGCAAGATGGAGAAGTTAGTAGTGCGCCCAACGCGACATCAACATATTTTACTCTCTGGCCAAACTCAGCCGACGAGTTAGCACGCCCCGCACACAACCGAATGACGTAGTTAGTTTATTAATTACTCGGTATGCGTGCCACGTAGGTTTGGTAGGTTTTAAGGTCACCATTACATTTTATTAACAAAACGAGAAGTCACAAGTCCAGTAAAGAGCAATGTTTGGCTACTAAAGGATGATTATGAACTCTTACTCAAAATTCTTCATGATTGATTTACAAAACTTTATGCTTATAATACGAACCCGTTAAAATTATAAATTACTTTGTAAATATTATCTCTACAAAAATGAATTAAAACTAAGGTCATTAAGTTAATCAACTATAACAAATAGATAAACAGTTCGTAATGCTTTTACTATTTTTTTCATCTTGTTCTTATGTAATTTAATGACTAAACGACTTTAATTTTAATTAATTTTCTTTAGACATAATTTTCATAGAATAATTTATAATATGAATAGATTTTAGGGAAGTGTTATTGGCACTCCAAAAATCTCATTCTACACTCCTCACAAATGTATTTTTCTCATCAAATATAGAAAATTTGAAACGTAGGATAAGATTTTTAGAATGTCAATAATAATTCTCAGATTTTATCATAAATACGAAGATGTACGGATAAGAACCGAGAGCCTGAGGGCCCCATACATTATTAGGCTGTGCTGTGTTGGTCTGTGGTTGACTGACATATGACCAAGACAAAGACATGAAGGTTGTTATGAGGGTGGGCTCATCTGAGATCATGCATGGTATTGAATAAAGGGGTCCCATCCCAATCAGACGGCCAAAGTGGGTCTTGAGATTGTTCCCTGATACTGTTTTGACGGTAGATCTAAATGGAAGTTTCCATGAAACCAAACACATGTACGTGTTGATAATAAAGCCCCTGTCCACAACTGCTAGCTTGCAGCCTTCTTTCGTACGTTGAAGCCCGAACTTGTTCGCTGGATAGCCACTGCTTGCTCTCCCTCTCTCTCTCTCTCTCTCTCTCTGTTTAATCATAAACCCTAGTTCCCAAAATAATATCTGTAAAATTGGATTTTCATTTCCATACCACGTAGTATTTGACACTACCAACTTTTTTCTTTTAAATTTGCAGGTAGCGAAAAAGTATAGAAGGTTACAAAGTTTTATTAGGTCCCACAACAGAGAAATCATAAACAGAAAGGGAGCATTTTGTTTACCACTGTAAGATCTACTCCAACTCTTGGAGTAAAATTGAAATTTGAAGTTCTAAACTTACTCCAACTTGCTCCAACCTTTGAGTCAAATATGAGTTTTAACCCAAAATTCATTTCTGGTGCAAATTTAGCCCAAAATTTCTCATGCGTTAGTGGAGCTGGTCTACTATATATGTGTACTTTTTTAGTTTCATATTTAATAAATTCATTTAATCTAATGGCTAAGATCTAATAGAACGAATCCAACGGTAAAAAAAACCTAAGGGTCCAAATTTAAATTCAATGGTTAAAGTAATTAAAAAAATTATTTTATGTATTTCATATTCTTTCATAGTGTTCAACGAGTTTCATGATGTTAGTTTAGAGATTTTTCAATATTTATCCGGATCTAAATATTTTAAGGTTAAAATGTTCATAAAATTAAATTCGGATAGTCTACATATTTTTTTAAGAGTTAGTTTAAGAACAAAATTATCCTAAATTCATTATTTAATACTCTCAAACTAAAAATTTAACGCATAAGGGTTAAAGGAGAAAAAAATGTCACATCCCGGCCCGGGGCGGACCACTTCCCGGGCCCGCTCCACCACCGTAGCACGATATTGTCCGCTTTGGGCTTACCATTCCCTCACGGTTTTGTTTTTGGGAACTCACGAGCAACTTCCCAGTGGGTCACCCATCATGAGATTGCTCTAGCCCTCTTCTCGCTTAACTTCGGAGTTCCTATGGAACCCGAAGCCAGTGAGCTCCCAAAAGGCCTCGTGCTAGGTAGGGATGGGAATATACATATAAGGATCACCCCCTGGGCGATGTGGAATGTCACAAAAAATGTTTTTAAGTTAAAATCTAAATTTTCTGGGTTAAAAATTTTAGGTTTTAACCCAAGGGTTGGAGATGGTCTTAAGAAAATAGGAGGTTTAAGCCAAAACTCATTTCTGGGGAAAATTTAGGCCAGGATTCCTCCTGGTTTAGTGCAATTGACCCACTATATATATGTATTTTTTTAGTTTTATATTTATAAGTTCATTGAATCCAACGGTAAAAAAAAAAATCTAACGGTCCAAATTTAAATTCATCGGCAAAAGTTATTAAAAAAATTGTATGTTTTATATTCTTCAATAGTATTTCACGAGTTTTATAGTGTCAGTTTGGTAATTTTTCAATATTTATCGGAATCTAAATATTTTTAGGTTAAAATGTTCATAAAATTAAATTAGGATAGTCTATATATTTTTTTTAAGTTACTTTAAGAAAAAAATTAGCTTAAATTCATTCTTTAATAATCTCGGGCTAAAATTTTAACCCATAAGGGTTGGAAGAGAAAAACTATTTCCGAGTTAAAACCTAAATTTTCTGGGTCAAAAATTTTAGATTTTAACCCAAGGGTGATGGTCTAACTTATGGTATATGTTCACCATACATGCATACACCTAATTAGTTGTCACGTGTTCTTTCACTTAACTTTAACTTTAGTTAACTGTCATTAAATGTTTCTTTTTCAATTTTGAAGAAATTTAGCCAAGGTTAAGTGAAAGGATATGTAGCAGATAATTAAGTGTACGGTGAGCGTACACCATAGTTTATGGTGCAATGCTAAGGTGACCGAATTTGTAGACTAAATTTTGTAAACTAAATGACATAGAAATTGATTATTGGTTTATTACTTAAGTGTTGATTAACATACTTATTTCTTATTCGTGACACTTCATTTAGTTTGCAAATTTTTCTATAAATTTAGTATATCTAACATTACTCTTACGGCGGTGCACAAAAATGCTCCCAAATAGAAAAGGATAGAGAGTCAAAAGTAGGACACTACTTTTAATGGCAGATTACCCGCTTCTTTGTTTTTTAAGATTCAACAAGTTTCTCAACCATTCGATCTCTAACTTTTAACCTCAGCCGCTCAACACTCGTAGCATTTTATTTTATATAACATTGAAGAATTTTCCTTAAAATTGTATTATATAATTCGTTTTTACCCAAAGAAAAATAAGAATATGTGTTTAGAATTTGAGTCAAGCGATCGATATGATATATATTTCAAGATTAAAAGGGATGGATTAAATTACAAATCTAGTCATTGTCTATGATTATGGTTGTCTTTATTACAAAACTCGTCAATAATATGTACTGATTAGAATTATAATACTACATTAGGATTAACAAGTAGTGACGAACATAATTACTTTTGGTACTACAATGGAGGACAAATTATCAAACTTTACTTTCTTTGTACAAAAATATTACTCTTTTCATCTATTTGTACTATTATTTGTATCATCTTTCTATTAGAGATGTGACCCATATGCGTTCTCAGTCCTACCTCTAATAAAAAGATGATACAAAAGGTGGTATAAGTAGATGATAAATGTAGCATTACTCTTTTTTAGATCATCTATATCCCTAACCTATAAAATCTAAGATCTCTCAGTTAAGCCGGACGATGAGAAGAGAGAAGCTCGTAGGTCGGCTCAATTAAGCTATAGTCATCGCGGAAAGACTCGAGTTGAGCTGGCCTCGTTCCCTTAGTTGATTAGCCAAAAGTAGGATGAGAGCATTCCATCATCCGTCTCGGCTTGACTAAACCGAGCTGACCTCACTCTTCAACCCTCCCATTCTTCGTACAAAGGCACCTACGAGTAAGGGACTTCCATGTAAATTGCATACACACTCCTCAGATAATCAAAATACAAACGCATAGAAAATAGCAGATGTAAGTTGTAACCAGTTATGTTTTGCGTGTGAGGGGGAAAGTGTTATATTTTGGTTGATTCTAATGTATGAGGTCTTTATATAGACTATAAATTATAAATGTTGCAAAGTCTTGCATATGGCCGATTTGGCGCTGTTTTCCTAACGACTGTGATCAAGTGATCGAGGCTATATAAACGTCAAGAGTAGTTTTTTATTCTTCATCTTCTTCCTAAGTTTATGTGGTTTTCTTAGCTTTTCCTTCATCGGGTGCTTGATCTGGAGGGCTGCTCTGGTTGCAGGTTTTGCAGTGGATGATGAAAATGCAGCAGTAGCCATCAATGATTTCTTCTGTGCAGGATCACTAGACTTGACCAAAATTTATAGGATCAAGGAAAACTAAAACTTTATGAGGTTTTTGTTATTAACACTCATCATGTACATTTTTTATTTTTATTTTCACTAAAAAATAATGTAGAGTAATATTTTTAGAGTGTAAATAATAGATTTGGCTTCAATAGTTACATGCATTTAATACATTTATCATCTTGACAATCGAATGATGATTATATTAAATCCACATATTCACATGAATCATAACTGATTGTCTGATGATAATTATGTTAAATACATGTAAATATTGTATCTAATTCCGTACATTTATCATCTTGACAATCGAATGCCTGAATGCTGAAAACAGACCTCCACTCGGGTGATAATTTTGTGAACACAAAGATGAGCTTCAATATCTGATTAATTCTCTAGCATGCACGCGTCAATTTTAAGTTGAAAACGAGTGATTTGTGGGATTTGCGCTGTGGTGCATCATCATCATTGTGTATGTTGTTGAATTGACTTTATATTCGAGCTATATAGTTATGGTGGACTGGTGTGGATACCATTCCTGTCATTCACAGTTAATGGTTTTCATCCGTTTATTTGTATGATTGGACTTTCATCTCTTGCTCTTTTTGCTGATTTTGCATTCCACTTTTTTATCATGGATCGATATCGTGGCAAACAGAATTAGACTGGACTCCACTTTGGACCATTTCTGAGGCTTTGTATTTGGGATGAAAATTTAATCCGTCAAATTCAATCAATGCAAGTAATTGACCCGAGCTGTTCGATTTCGAAGACCAAGTTTCAAGTTCTTTTTTGTTATGAGTAACCGTCTAATAAACTGTCTAGTTTCAAATTCAATTATGGTTGTTGGAGTATCGTCCCTAAACCTGTACCTATAACCAACCCGTTTTCATTCTTTATATAAATATTTATTCTATGTTTATATTTTTTTGAGCGTGCAAACTTCAAAGGTCTGCAACAACTTTATTCTAAAAAGTTCAATACTTTCAATTAATGATGGAATGTGGGAGAGCTCAAAGGCCATGACAGATGATTCAATACTTCAATTTTGGGAGGAAAATCCTATTCATTTCGTCATACAAACTGATAGCAGCAACAACCATTTGCTTAGTTTTCATAAGAAAGGAATATTATAATAGGGAAAACTCTTATCTAATGGGGAATTCATTACACGACTTGTTTGGTTACGGGAAATTCTCGTTAGAGGATTCTACAGTTTCAGGTTTGAAAAAAAAAAAGGGGTTCAGTTATAGGAATGACATATCCGAACCCAATCTGCCTGTCGGCATCTCTACTTTGTATTGGTCATGAGACTAAGAGCACTCTTTTCATTGAGTGCATTTTTGCTCACTCCCTAAAGTTGGGGTGATGTTCACCACCTTATTGGTTAACGTTAGACTGCATGTCCTTCTTGAATACCTCAATTCAACGTCAAAGAATTTCCAACTGCTACCATACATTATTCTAATTTAACGGCACCCAATATGATGGTGAGCGTCACACCACTTTTGGAATAACTTTCCTTGGAAAGTAATTAACTGAAAAGCTACTTTTCCTTTCCCAAGAGAACTTGTTGAGAACAAAAAGGGGCTATTTCTCAACAAATACCACTAGAAAATCTAAATTGAACGGGCCCAACCCTAAAAGCCTGAAAGTTGAGCAGATGAACCAAGAAAGATCACAGCCCAACAATTTATTAGATCCGCAAAAAAGGAAAAAAGGGAAAAACCACAGAAGTTTAAAATTCTCTCACACCCGAAACAAATTACTAATCTTCCTGTAAAATTCAAATGACTGTCAAATAGTAATTGCATTAAATACATATAAGTATTATTACCAAATCTATAAAATTCCCCTCATTAACTTCTTTGGACACCCAAAACTTATATCCCCCTAACAATAGTACCCATCTCCAATATTTTTCTTTCAAGGGTTTCCAGACTATTTTACAAGGCCGTTCTGAAGAAATGCAGGTGGTGTCATCGCACATAACTCTCAATATGTTCGTGTGAATATATGGAGATCTTTAATTAAAGCTTCATTGCAAATAAAGTCATGTGTATGAGAAGAGAAGCTGCATAGCAATTGATACTTTGAGCTCATTCAGCTTTAGATGCTGCATAGCAATTGATATTATACAGATAATAGTAAAGGTCATGTGTATGAGAAGAGAAGCTTGCCTCGTGCATCTGCTGCAAAGTAAGCAGCATTTCATTCTACTTTCTGCATCAGTACCTTGTATGATATCATTTGAAAATCGAAAATCGAAATGACTTGCCTCGTTCATAAACACAAGATGACTTGCCTCGTTTGAAAATCGGAACGCTTCCCTAAATTTTGTGGCCAATTCTTGATAAACTTGCTTCCCATCCATAACAAAGCAAAGAGTGGCTGCAAGCTTAGGAAAATCTGAGTTTCTTTCTTTAGCATCAACTGAATAACAAAGCATTTTCTGCTGTGCATCTGCCTAAAAAATCATTCCTACATTTCTCGCATTCATTAGGCTTCGTCAAAAAAGCAAGGCATCCGTTCTAAATATGAACAATCAAAATTAGAAACACTCATCCCATTCAAAACTGAAGTAAAAAGCGGAGAAACGAGAAGACAGAAATGAAGCATCGAAACCCTAAATCAAACTCAAACTTGAAAACCATACGAATTTGAACATAAAAGAAGCTATAGAATCGTACTTTCTGAACACCCATCTTAAAGTTGCCAAACAAGCTAAATTTGAACATCAAAGCAGCTGTAGGATACAACCATTTGGTCTCATACAACATAGACTATGAGATGATTGTTGAAGAGAGTTGCAATCAGTGGTATCGTGAACACTCAGTATGCATAGCTCCCAATCTCAAGCTTCATTGCCTAATGTCCAATAGCTATGACTGTAGACTCGTGCGACTGCTGGAGTTATGAACTATAGTGTGACAATTTAACAGAAGCATTTACAGAAAAAAGAAGAATTTAATCAGCGCTTCAAATAGAAAATGTTGCAAGTATGCAACTGCCAACACAAATGTAGTCTACACTAGAGGGAGAGTTGCTGAAATCAAAAGGTACAAATCTGAATGAATAAGTAAAAACGCTTAACTACATCTACATTGATGCTGCAGCTGCAACACCTGGAAGTGTGGGAAGCCCTTTGGCTTTGGTGGCAGCGAGACTTCCACGCCCAATTCCACCGCTGCACTGGTGCCTATTCAATCTCCTTCTTGCAGCCTCATCCATACCAATACTCAGTGGAGTTTTGTGATCCTCCTCTTTGGTGTTGGATCTTGAAGTCCAGCAATCAGTGGAGTCGGCTGAATTGGGTTCCCACGAAGAAGAAGAGAAGCCCCAATTATGTTGTTGCGAGTGAGAACTACCACTGAGAAAGCTGTTGCTGCCAGAAGACTCTTGGTCCTCCATATCTTCCAATGCACCAGTACCCCTTCTCACAGTCACATACTTGTGGAAGCTTGGCTCCATCAGATCATCATTGGCAACTACCTCAGACTCAACAAAAGGATCTTTTCGCTCATCTGCTAGACAGCCTATGCTCTTCCCAGCAAGTGAAGCATTATAGCCAGAAGCAAATTTTTTGTTCATTTGATCTGTTGGAGTGCTTTTCGTAGCAGAGTTGAGGTCGGCAACTGCTTCTACAATGGAACAGGCCTTAGATACACATGAAGGGAGTGATACTGCACTTGGCGTGTTCTGCTGGTGGAAATTCTGTATGTCTTGGAGCAATAGTGAAGTGTACAAAGATTGCCCAGGATTCAAAAGGGTGTCGGTTTCAGGATCAATGTCTAGGTCTCTGGATCGCCTAGAGGACCTGCTTCTTGTTAATGTTTGGGGTTTCCCTTGTGGTTGTCCCTTGGCCTCCTCCACTAGAACCTTGTTCTTGTTGTCCATTGTACTATTGCTGGTTATGTAGTTGATACCTTGGGCAACAATTCTGTTACAGTTGATTTCGAGAGTCGGTTTCTGCAAGATGATTAATCAAGCTAAACTTCAGAAGAACAAGTTCATTGTACAATTTGGTTTTCGGCTTAAAAGTGCAAACTTTTAAGGTAACTAAATGCATAGTCTTCCTCTCAGAGAGAATAATAATAATCGTAGAGGTTTACAAATTCAAGCAATATTCCATTCAATCTAATCTAAACTACGGAGAGGGTATTCAAAAGTTCAAACTTGGGAATAACTATCGAGGAAATGACAAGAAGATAAGCTACCTGATTTGAAAGATTGGTGGGTTCCTTGACAACAATCTCCTCTTCACCCTTGATTTCTCTTTTGTTTCGGCTGTTGTTATTCGCTTGTGGGTAGGCAAGGGAGTTAGGATCGATCTCAGCCAATGGGTTCCTTCTGTAGGGGGATTGCTCCGCTTTTCTTGAGGAGCTCCGGCTTAGAGAAGGCTGCTGCTGACCGTCATTGGGACCTCTACCATTCAATATAGCTGGAGACTGAGCTCTAGCTGGGGACTGAGCACGGGGGGATCCAACATTTCTCTTCACTGAAATTCGCTTGATGGTAGTTGCAGATTCCCCATTGTTAATGGCAGCTGGAGGGACTGAAACCATCTTTCCTGGCCTAGGATTCGCATTGGCAGCTGCTGTTGCACCAGAATTAGCATTAGAAGATGAGCGTTTGCCCGGTGAAAGACTAGTTCGTCTCTCCCTGCTGCTCGATCGTTGCTGCTGATTTCTTTCTCTGCTGGGTGTCCTCCTCCTCCTCCCTTGAGAAGAAGGAGAAGAAGGCCTTGACCTCGAAGAATGGCGGTGAGTTTTCTCTTCTGAAAGCCTATCACCCTCACCATCAGCATCAGCACCGTTACATATATCATTGACATTGGCATGAACATCGCTCGCATCAAAATCATAGCTCCTCTTCGAACCAGAGTACTTTCGGGTTCTATTCGCAGACCCGGAAGAATTGCTGCGGCTAAGCCTTCCACACTGTATGAGAATGGCGTCCAATTCCTCCTTGTTGCAGCTCAACTTCCTCACACGCTTCCCAACCTTGTCAACGTCATCCACGGATTCACTGCAAGCACCGGTCTTGGTGTCAGCAGCATTCTGCGGAGGAGAAGCTGCGGAAGCAGCAAAAACAACCGCCGCATCTGACGGAGGTTGTCGCGGCGAATTCGGTTGGATTTGGTTTTGGGGAAATGGGGTTTTCTTGCAATCTCTGTCCCCTCTTTCGTCATGGCTCTTTCGGTGTTTGATGACGAATACCTCTTTCTTCACTTGGACTTGGGGTTCTTGATCTTGATTGTCTCCTTCTTGTTGGGCAATTTGTTCTTGTTTTGCTCCTGGCTGCTTCTTCACCTTCATTTTAAGCTCCCCTGCTTCAGTTTCCGATATGGGCTTGCTCTTGATGCTTGAATCAACCACCCCATAACCGTAACCATAACCGGTAGCAGGCGGAGCAGATGGAGGAGGAGGCGGCGGAGTAGGAGAACAAGAGGTGTTCTTCTTGCTAAAACAAGTACCCATTGCAGAAATTGATGAATTTGATTTCGAGATGGAAAACCTGAAGTGGGTAATCAAATTACAGAAAAGGAAAGCGAATATCGAGTGATATTATTGACGGTAAGATACGGATTTTGAAGGATTTTGAAGGTTATAGTGCAAGAAGAGATGGTGGCGGTCCTTCGCCCGAGACGGATTTTGAAAAGTGAATGTTTTGTCTCTCTGACTCGTTAGCCGTTGTGGATTTGATTTCAATTAAACTGATTATAATTTGTTCAACTGAGAGAGAGAGAGAGAGAGAGAGAATTTGAATGATCATGTTTTCCTACTCGTCAAAGCGACTGAGGTCCACACTCTCCACTTCCCTATTTCCCATTTTACCCCTCTCTCACAAAATTATATTTTTTTTCATTTTTAGGTTATACCTTTAAGATTAATTTTACATTTCCTACAAAACAACTGAATCAAACCACATTTTATTCGTTTAATTAGCATTGTCATAATTTTAGTGCTTAACTGAAAAATGTAATTCGCTTATTTATTGTATAACATATAAATGACCGAAAAGATCTTTAATACGTAACCTAAAACAAGAAGATTGTTAGGGTTCTCCAAATTATTGTAGAATTTGAATTTAGTTGAGAACTTGGGGATGTCATGGATTTAGTTGAGAATTTGTATGATATTTTCATGGTTTACAAAAAATTCAAATTTTAACAGATGATATTTTACTGCAATGATAGAAAATAATAATGATTATGTACTGGGGATGCATTTCCTCTAGCTCTCGAAAAGGACATCATATGAATTGGATTAAAGGGGTCGGTCATCCTAAAATTAGGATTCATTTCTTGTTGCAAATATTCACTTGTAGCATACCATATCTCAATAGATTGGTGTATTTTTCTACCGCGTGTACATTTCCATAATGATGGTGTTTTTCCAAAATAAAACTTTGTTGTTTAGCACATTTGATCCCCACCAATCTCTCTCATCCTAATATTTAATGTTTAACCCACTAGTGCTATCATTTGTTAAAAAAAAAATTGTAATTATTTTTCTCCTTATTATCCTATTTGCAGAAGGGTAAAAAAGGAAATTAGATTTTTAATACCCAAAATATGACATTGCAGCTTCCTTGAATACCCAAACCATGTGATATCGGGCTTGGCGAGTAGAGAGTGGGGAGGCTCAGTCGCGCGATTTGAAACAGTGCCAGGCCGGCGGTCGCCCATTTGAAATATGGAGCCGTTTGATGCAAAGAGAGCCGTTGGATGAAACCAGTGACCCCACCACTAACTTCAACTTTCCTACCGCCTAGAATAAGATAATTTATTGGGTTTATTTGTTTTGGGCTAATTACACGTTTGATCCCAAAACGTTCTTATGTTTTTCTCTTTGGTCCTGAAGAATTTTCTCATTCCAATTTTGATCAATGAACTTTTTCTTAGTACGTTGATATATTTTTACACTATGAGGGAGGGGAATTCGGCTAAGCCACACAATATGCAACTTAATTTGGTATCGAATTCGCCATCCGCGAGATTCGAATATAAGACCTCTCATTTTCAAATGAAGAAAAATATTACCAAACCGTAATACTAAATGGCCGATCAATGAAATTTTGAAATTGTGATTAGCAAGATCAAATAGTGATAAACAAAAAGTGGGCTCCACATTTGAAGTTAACCGATTTCTTGACGGACGGATATAAACATAAGTTCGAAACTTAAGGGTATTAAATTAAAAACTGAAACTAGATGAATTGAAATGCAATATGAGGTCAAATTTGAGGTACTAAATGTAATTCAATGGAAATTATGTGATACGTTCAGTTATAATGTTGATGTGACTGTTCAACGTAATTAAGTAAACAATTATAGTTAGTTTTAGACTATGTTTATATATGCATGGATGTCACAAAATAATTGTTCAAACATATGATCATGTTTTGAAATTTGAACCGCATTAAAAATGATTTTTATTTATTTAAAGAAGACTTTAGATGCGGTTCTTGGCCATCATTTTTTTTTACTGAACTTTTCTATTTTTCAAATTTGTTTATCAAAGTCTTTTGACTTTGTAGCTTGTACACCTCAACATATCTCTAATATCTCTACTAATTAATAAAACATTCATTGTCAACAAAAATCCTATGAAATTATCAGTTTAACCCTTTAATTAAAACAGAACATAAATAAGAAATATGGGGTAAAAATGTAATTTCACACAACCAAATTTTGCTGTTTTTTTTTTTAAAAGTCTCACCTACATGTAATCCTAACATATCTCTAATTAAAAATAAATAAATAAATAAAAACTTCTCAATCTCACATTCTCTATCACTCTCTTCCTCTCTCCTTCTATTTCAAAAACAAAAATAAAAAAATTTCTCACAGACTTTGTGTGTGCCCATATGCTAGTTAATATTAATGTAATATATTTCCAAACAAATTATGAAATTTAGAACTCTCCAGTTTATGGGATATCTTTTTTTTCTTTTTTATTTTATTGGAAATATGGAATATTATTTAAAACCCACAATTTGTGGGTTATATTTTTTTTTTAAAAAAAATCTCACCCATATATAGTTCTCAATGTCAAAAAATGTACCCCGACCTGAGTTAGGGTACATATCAAAATTTAAATTATGTGCACAAATAAAAGTTTAAAAATATGGGCACAAGAAATTAAATATATGGGTACAAATTAAAACTAAAAATAACAAGTACAGTTAAAAAATGGTTGCAAGTTCTGTAAAACAAAAGAAAAAAAAATTGGTACAAATTAAAAAAAAATATATATATATATATATATATATATAAAATACAAAATTTAAATATGCTAACATGTGAATTTATAATTATTGAAATTATGACGTGGATAAAAACCAAAAGACCTTGATAAAAAATTTATAAAAAAATTTATAAAAAAAAAATAAAAAAAAAGATTTCAATTAATGAAATAAATAAAAAAAGATAGAAACCTAATTTCTTCCTTATTTGAATACCACCCTTCATCTTAATTCATTATACTACCTGTTGCTGTTTTTATCGAAAAACTAAATTTTATTCTCCCTTCAAAAAAATTATTCTAATACGTGTGAAAAAACTTTTGGCTTCAAGACCCATATGGGAGGAAAAATCCACCCAAAAAAATAAGAAGAACTTCTCCCACTTTTTAACATATACAAATATTAACTTGAGGTCATTAAATCTGCCCCAATAACGGGCGTTAACCACGATGTAGAAAATATTTTGTAAAATTGTAGGATCCATTAATTAACTCATGCTTAAATCAAAATAAAAGGCAAAACCTAGATATGCATATAATAAAACCAAATCCTTTTATCAAAATCTTCAATGCGTAAGAGTTGACGAATCAAATTTGTTCCCAGAGTTAGAGATGAGATTGTTACCCTTGAGGCTCTCTTTGATTCATAGAACCAAGGTTATCACCTTTGAGGAAAGGCCTTTAAATCCTTGCTCTTGCTTTGTACTCCATTGCCTTCATCTTCATCAATTTTTCTTCCTTGAATTGATTCCCCAAAGCCACCAAAAGAGATGGCCTCTACGTTTTCGCACCAAAGATGACAAGGAAGATGATGAAGTGACCATGGGAAGGAGAGATGCTAGTAACTCCTCAATATGGTAGCCGACTATGGTGGGGGGGGGGGGAGAAGGAGGAGAATGTTGGCTCTCAATCCTTCTCCTTGTTGCACAAAAGAAAGCTCTAAGGAGGATGGAGGTATAACCTAGCTTATATAGTGGACTTACATGTGGAAGCCACATACTCCTTTTAATCCTCTAGAAACCTGAAACTTACTTTAAAGGCCCAATATGACATCTTATGTTCATATAATTAATTTACTTACTTAATTAATCTCAACCTTCTCAATTAACTAACATAATTGAATTTCATCGTCTTCATTAGTCCCCTTAAACTCATTCTCAGTGTGCGATACAAATGTAGATGTATTGGCACAAACTATTAATTATACGAAGAGTTGTGTAGTTTGTAGTGGAAACTTCAAATCTTTGATAAAAATCTATTTCAATAGTTAATTAAGGGTTGATTTAATTACGAATTAGTCAAACAATCTTTGGGGACAACGACCTTGCATGAGCGATTATACTATAATTACCTTGTATTCTTGAACGTATTTTTAGTGATTTTAACCCTATTTGCGCAAGTACTAAAAATCCTATCACTAAGTATTATCCACACACTGATTTTCTTTCGGCACCAGTGAAGATAAATTCATCCTATGGCTAGACAAGCATTGCGGAAGCTCGCAAAGTAATTAGGGCTAGAGCTCAGTGGAGAGTGGGGGATTGAGCATCTATTAAATTATAGGAGGATGGTTACTGAGGAAAAGTTTTTTCAAAGTGCTCGATCTTATACCGGTAAGGATGGATTGGTCGGACACGATGCCAAAGTTGATCTCACAACAGGAGGGCGTTAGTTGGAATTTGGACATTATAAATGAGTTATTTTGGGAAGAGGAAGCTCTCTTGATTCAAAGTGTTCCCCTTAGTATACAGAAGCCACTAGATTGTTTGATTTGGCATATGGAACCGAATAGGAAATTTACAACGAATAATGCTTATTATCTTTCAAGATTCGTGGGTGAGGTGTGTGGACAAATAAGTAGCGGATCCTCAATTATTGTAGAAATCAAAATTTTATGGAATGCCTTGTGGAGAGCTCAAGTACCTGAGAAAGTGTAGATTTGTGTTTGGCAGATTGCTGGAATGCTTTACCAACCTGCGATAATCTGAGAAAAAAGAAAATCACCATGGACGATATGTGCATGTTTTGTAATGGAGAAAATGAAACTTAAGTGCATTTGACGCGAAATTGTCCAAGAGCGGCGTTGGTGTGGTTATCTTGTCCTTTGGGGCTATAAAGTCTGACGGACACACAAGTGATTATGATGGATTGGGTAGCTAAACTTGCAGGTGAGTTGTCAAGAGATAGTTTTGATTTATTCCTTGCACTTCTTTGGAGTATGTGGAATGAACTTTTTTTGTGGCAAGGAAAGGCACTCGAACTAACAGAACTAATTTGTTGGGCAATTAGTTGGATGAAAGAATTCCAACACTAGCATGGGAAAAATGAAAAACGCAGCTGTAAAGTTTCTCAAAAATGGACGAAGCTAGGAGAAGGATGGTCAAAATGTAATTTTGATGCTGCTTGGGATGATCATATAAGTATTGATGGCGTTGGTGGGTGATTTTGTGGTGGCCTTCGCAAGAGGCCTTGGTTTTCGAAAAGGATGCGTTATTGTGATGACAGCTCTTCAACAGGAAGGTCAAAAGGATTATTCACCGTTTGAAAATATTCTAAATGATACTCACTCAATGATTTAGTCATTGCCTCAGTGGACGATTGGATATAGCGGAAATGAGACTGAGTTGTGTTGTGAATGAGTCTGAGTTGTGATAATCCTATTCTTTGGTTTGAAGGACCTCCTGATGTAGTTGTAGATCTTCTCTTTGAGGATAGTAATTCCTAATTTGTTAAGTGTGGGACACTCTTTTTCCCTTTGACCGGGTTGAAATCCCTGGCAAGGTTTTTATCGAGGCCCACTGTATTCACCATATCCTCATTGATTGTATATATTCCTATCGTTAATGAATATTGTACCTTTTTCTCAAAAAAATTAGCGAGGGAGTGTTCAATTAAAATCTTACTAATCGATTATGAATTAAAAC
The DNA here is from genome assembly GCF_041283825.1 of Pyrus communis. Classification (NCBI taxonomy): domain Eukaryota; kingdom Viridiplantae; phylum Streptophyta; class Magnoliopsida; order Rosales; family Rosaceae; genus Pyrus; species Pyrus communis. Next base: position 19,148,365 of record NC_142576.1, on the reverse strand, counting down.
CATCTTCAATAAGAATCAATTATTGTTAATCCTCAGGACTTTCATAAGCCATGGGTGATACCTAGTAGTATGTCATGACTACCTAAGCTAAGAAGAAAAGATAGATAACTTCCTTAGTTGGAACTACAATGCAATATGATCCTTCTACCAATACTCCTAATCACATTATTAGGGCATGGAGCTTATGTCAAACTCTAATGTGGATTACTAAGTTAATATGATTTATAATGTATATAATTTAGCACACTCTCTTAATTATATTCAATATTATGTGCAGAGATTCCCGAATCATGCCTTAGAATATTCTCCTTCTTTATCGAAGGTAGAGATTCCTCGGTTTGCACTTCTACCAATAAGTCTAAGACCCCAACAATGCGTGTAATAAACCTAATCGTTATGATGCATCGTCAAATGATTAATGATATCTCCATAAGAAAACTACAGTGTCTCGATTCTAAAGACTAATTACATTATTGCAACTTTAGAGTTTCTTATTTGACATGTCGGTAAAACTTCCATATAAGAACTATCGTTCAATCGGTTTCGGTGAACTCATTTTCTATTGAGCATCTACATACTTGTTTTAGTGACGTTCGCACTAATGACTCAAGACTAGTCATTTATCTCAAGTAAGAAGACAATATTTACTAATCTTTAATGAATTGCCAATGCCAAATTGCTAATCCTACAATAAAAAACTTACAAGATATGTGTATGAGGGAGAAAGTCTCATGAATCTCACCTCTTTAGATTATAATCTCACTATTACATAATCCTTGAACATTATTATTTAAGCATATACTTTCCAAACCCCCCTTGAGCATCCATTTCCAACACAGGGCCGACCCTAAGAATTTAGGGGCCCTGTGCAAGATTTAGATGGAGGTCATTCATCTTTTTCAATATTGTATTTCTGTGTTTTTTTATTCAATTTGTAAAATTTAAATACTACAAATTAGAGCACCAAATTATAAATATTATTTGAGTGGACAAGAATGTTTCCTGTCTTGAAAGGTCTTCAATTCGAAATATGTTGCATGGTTTTTTGTGTAAAACTTATCAACTTTTTAAGTTAATAAATTTGCAAAACTTAAAAATAGTAAAATTGTTCCACAAGGACTTGAACCCGGCCATGTACAAGAAGATTGAAGGCCTACTCTAGCACTAGTACAATAATTATTATTATATTGCACATTTAAGTATACATTATGTATCTGTTTACATGTAAAGAAAATTTAGGGGCCCTTCTGAATCGGGGGGCCTTGTGCGGTGGCACCTTTTCCACACCTTCAGGGCCGGCTCTGTTCTAACACTATCTTGCTAAAACCCAAATTAGCCTAAAAAACAAGGCCTTCCCTTGATGCCAACATTTCACAACTCGGGGGAGAAATGAAATCTTGGACCCTTTTTATCAAGGTTTTAAAAGATGTTAGGCGCTAGTTGGGTGCGGGCTAGGGCCTAACGCCTAAGCGACTAAACGGGGTCTAGGTGGATGCCTAGGCGGATTTAAATAAATTCATTATATTTCGTGTAAATAATGTATGTTTATACTTAAAATAGATATAATTTCATTATAAACTACAAAAAAAAATGACATATGTATTATGAAGTATTGGAACATAATGAAAACATGGGGAACAAGCATTTAGTGTGTACTCATTTAAGTATTCAACAAGTTACTTGCAATTTATTTAAAAAAATTAAATGCAAATTGAAAGTTATCTATTTTCTGTCAATGTAACCTAGCAGGTGCCTAGGCGGGTCTGGCAGCCTAGGCGGTCTAGACGAACACCTTAGCTGGTCTAGGCGCCCTTTCTTAATTTTCAAACGGCTAGGCATTAATCTGGTAGTGGCCAGCCACCTAGCGCCTAGGCGGGGATTTTTGGAACAATGCTTTTTATACAGGCTGCCGGTAAGAAATTTTTCAGTGTACCTGTTTAGGTTTGGGCTGAGCTTAGAGTCGTTCTCGGTCTAATAACATTCATCTAGAATCTTGTCATGGACTGTCCAGTCAAGGTTGGCCGAATCCTATTATGAAGAAGATTGGTTTAGATAAGGGTGAGGTAATCGAACCCTAGTACAACAAGGAATCTTAAAGCTAAGGATGCTTAGAATTAGGATGAATCTTGTTCGTTTAGGATCTTGGTTCAAAGTCCTGTAGAGGTTAAGATTAGGCGAAACCTGATCAGATTAGGTTGAGGAGTTCTAATCTAAGTAAATTTCTAGTTCAGCCATAAGGGGGTTCACTGTTATAAATAGAGAGGGGAGTACATCATTCAAGTCCTCTCCAAATCAAAACACAAATTGCCTTATGCAAAGCTTCCCAACAATCCTAAGATTTTTTTCCTTTCCCCCTTTCTTCTCGCCAACACATCTTCAGTTTGGATAGACATCACTACTTCGAGACCAATTGGTTATTTATCCAAGTCTCGGTCAACAAGGATTTCCGAATCCTTGTTGGTAGAGGTTATCTCATCAGCCTTCTCGATGAAGTGAGGTGCTACCACGTTACTAGGCTTAACATATTAAAAGTCGAGTTTTATTTTATGACTGGATATTCGCAAGTACATTTTAGAGTTCGGCAGTATGACGGCCGAACCACATTTATAATCAAGACATTTATCTCTTGAGAGTATTTGTGTCTGTACAATCGGGTACCAGTTCAGCGTAGTTATATGCTATCGAATATAAGTACCGAGATCGAACCCAGCGTCGACGATTTGTGAACTTCGAAGAAACTAGCAGCTTTGTCTTCAGGCTCTCGAACCCGAAAGTCGAGACGTGCTCCTTCCTTGGCCGCAGTTACAAGATCAAGAAGTCAGCAATGCTCCCAACCCCACGTCAACATATTTTACTCCCTGGCCGAACTCAGCCAACGAGTTGGCACGCCCCAAACACAACTGAATGACATAATTAGCTTATTAATTATTAGGCATATGGGCTGGGCAACGTTACCAGTTGTCTTGGCCTTTGGGCGAGGCCATTAGCTCGGTGCGATCAGCGCAATAGTGCCATTACTAGAGTTGGAGTGGTTGTCTTCTCGATTAAGGGAGTCGCAATAGTTACAACCTTCTTTGGATGAGGAACGAGTTTCTTTTTGGCTGCAACCATCACAACTATGTTTATTGCACGACCACCTGGAAAAGCTAAGCTTGAGTCAGAATGAAGTTTAAGTAGACGAATAAAGAAATAAAAGATATATACCTTAAGCCATTTCTTTAGATTTTGGAGTAAGAGTCTTCTTTGGTCGATCGCCAAAAAGTTTCCTTGAAGTTTCCTCGGTTGAAGCACCAAAGAAATCCTTGATATAAGCATCCCACCAATCGGCGAAAGTGCTGGTACAATGGGTTTTTGGAGTATTCGGTCAAACGTGGAATTTGGTACATCGTTCTTGAAATTCCTGCTTGGCTTCCTCGCATTCCCTCTACAAGGAGCTGGAGAGACGTTCTCAGCTCAAAAGTTAGCAAGAGGTAAGGAGTGGCACTTGACAGCCTTGAAGAAAGCCCAATTGACGAGCCACGAAGTGGGGATGGTAGATTTCCCAACTAGCTCGTCGAGCATCGCAACCAAAGAAAAGGTCACGAGTTAGGGTAAACAAACCCCAAGGTCGTCGAAGGTCGGCTTCCTCTGCTTCCTCCCATGCTTATGTGGGGAGTTCGATGGAAAACGAATATTTCTAGCAGCAGAAAACCAGAAATTCATCGTCTAGCATATCTTCAAGGTCGAAGAAACACTTGAAGATGTCTTCGGCCGAGTGAGTAGGAATGAGGCGCGATATCAGTTGAAGACCCATCGTTTCAGAAAAGTTAAAGCTTGGGATTTCTGGCCTCAGCGTGGAAAAGTAGACATGCAGCCAGAGTTGAAAGACCCATAATGGGCCGTTTTGGTGTAGATCGATTTTCCCAACAGAGGCATTGGGCAAACACCGAGTGAAGTTGGCGACGATGGTCAGGTTGAGGGCCAGGACATGGTCGCTAGCCAATGCTTCGACCACTAGCATATTTTCGGCCAAACACTTGTTCGACTTGGTACAAAAGATGAATTTATTGTACCAGTAAAATAAGAAGGCATTGTGATCTCATTTCTTGAGATCCTTCTCCTCCAAGCTAGCAAAGTGGCTGATTAATGTGCTGTAGTTGAAGAAATTTTTGTGCAGTTTGTGCACATCTTCTTTTGACTCATCCTGATCTTTCTTTATCAAAACTTCAACGACATGCTTGTCGAAGATTGTTTTCAGATCTAGGTCGAATTGATACCGAGAAATAGTGGTATCAATTGGGAGACCAGAGGGAAAAGTGCCGAGTAGGGCTGTGATATCCAGCACGGTTGGACCGATGAGGCCAAAAAGAAGAACCATAGTATTAGTGGTCGAACACCAGAAGCTCAGGGCAGCTATCAGGAGCTCTCGGTTCATGTTGATCTTAAGGGTCGAAAGTTTGATGGCGTTGAAGATGCTGAGGGATGTCCATTCCCTACCGAAGAATTTTTCCATTCGTTTGACCCAAGTCGTCCAGGTTGTAGGAGTCGAGGGCCAGGCTCCTTGATGTTTGGCTGATTCCCACTTCGACCAATCATATCCTTGGAATGTTTTAGGCAGTGGGCCTTCAGCATTTCGATGATGATTTCTGGGGCGTTATCCTTGAAGAGCGGTCCCAAAATCTGGTGAGAGGCGTTTGAATCACCTTTAAATCGGAGGGTTTTGATAACATTTCGATTGATGAAGTCTTGGCATTTGTTGCATTCCTTGGTGAGCTTAATAATGAAAGTATTGAAGGCTATTGATGAAGGTTTTAAGGTTTTTTCCGGGTTTTGAAGTTTGGGTTCTTTTTTTGGGCTGAGAGCAAAATGGCAAGAATTTAAGAAAGTTGAAAGCATGAGAATTCACATGAAGCTAGGCAGAGTATTTATAGGCAATTGGAGGAGAAGATCAACATTTTAGGTTTAAGAGATGAAGGGTAAATCCGACCGGAGAATTTCATAATCATAACAGATCTTTTGAAAATCCAGGTGAAGAAGCCAAAAAGCACGCAAATTAAGGTTACACGATTGTGTGTAACGGTAAAGCTTATGACTAAGAGATGTTTAGGTGTCTGCACGCCTTGAACATGGGGGTACGAACAATTGAAGATGGACAGTCACAATGAGGAGATGCCACGTGGTTTGTTTTGCAGCGTTTTGAGAAAACTGACACGGGTGAGAAATCGCGTTTAATAAATGCGTCTGGGTGGTTGGAGTATTTGAGGCTTGCAATTTTCTCTGGTTTTCTCTAGAATGAATATGCTAAGGGTTTATTCTTTGGCAATAGATCACTTCTTCAACGTCGAAGCCCGGCCAGGAATTATAAGCCGAAGACCTCAGAAGCGAGGGGGCAATGTGTGGGCCCAAAATAATATTTTGGGCTGAACTTAAAGTCGTTCTCGGTCCAATAACACTCAATCTAGAATCTTGTCATGGGCTGTCCAGTCAAGGTTGGCCGAATCTTATTACGAAGAGGATTGGTTTAGATAAGGGTGAGGTAGTCGAACCCTAGTACAACAAGGAGTCTTAAAGCTAAGGATGCTTAGAATTAGGGGATGAATCTGGTTCGTTTAGGAGCTTGGTTCAAAGTCATGTTGGGGTTAGGATTGGCCAAAACTTGATTAAATTGGGCTGAGGAGTTATAATCCAAGTAAATTTCTAGTTCGGCCATAAGGGGGTTCATTACTATAAATAAAAAGGGGAGTGCATCATTCAAAGCCTCTCCAAATCAACACACAAATTACCATGCGCAAAGCTTCTCAACAACCTTTTTTTCTTGTCCCCCTTTCTTTTCGCCAACACATCTTTAGTTTGCATAGACATCATTGTGAAGGCAACCGGCGACATCTTCAGTTTGGATAGACAACACTGGAGTCATAGAATTAGCCAACCGAGGAACACCTTCAGTTTGGATAGACAACACTGCTTCGAGATCGACTGGTTATTTATCCAAGTCTCGGTCAACAAGGATTTCTGAGTCCTTGTTGGTAGATGTCATCTCATCAACCTTAGTGAGGTGTTACTAGGTTACTAGGCTCGGCACATTGAAAGTCAAGTTTTATTTTATGATTGGACATTCGCAAGTACATTTTAAAGTTCAGTATTCAGACGGCCGAACCACATTTACAATCAATACATTTATATGTTTCGAGTATTTGTGTCCGTACAGTTTGGTACCAATTCGACGTACTTATATTCTCACGAATATAATTACCGAGACCGAACTCGGCGCCGAGGATTTTTGAACTTCGAAGAAACTAGCAGCCTTGTCTTTAGGCTTTAGAACCCGAAAGCCGAGACGTGTTCCTTCCTTGGCTGCAATCACAAGATCAAGAAGTCAGCAGTGCGCCCAACGCCACGTCAACATATTTTACTCCCCGGTCAAACTCACCCGACGAGTTGGCATGCCCCACACACAACCGAAGGATGTGGTTAGCTTATTAATTACTCAGCGTGTGTGCCACGTAGCCTTGATAGTTTTTAGGATCAACAATACCCAAAAGAATATATCTTATCACCACTTATATTATGACATATAATAAACTTATATTCCAACCACATGAAAAAATCTCTTCGCCATCCGACCAAAATCATCAGAATCACAACACCAATAACCTTCAACTTGTCAAATACGGAAGTTATTATCCTATCCGGTTCTTCCTTCAAAATGCCTTTTTGTCGTTGAATTTCGATTTCCTGAGCAAATTGGGCTAGTATTCAAACCTAGAAATTGCTGTAGGCCCAAGCCCAAGCATCCATTTGAAACCCAAACAGGTCTTTTCAAACCCAACCTACCCAACCCAAAACCGAACCCCCTAAAACCCTCCCGTCCTCTTCGGCAACCCCGCAAAACCCTCCGAAACCAAAAACCACCATGGACGAAGACCACCACGACGACCTAGACGCAGTCGAGCCATTCAACGATGTCGCAGACATCTGCCAACAGCTCATGGACCGCTACAAAAAGTCCTCGGCTCCCCAGCACGGCCACCTCCTCGCCACTGCGGCTGCTATGCGCGCCATCCTCGCCGCCGAGTCCCTCCCCCTCACTCCACCTGCCTATTTCGCTGCCACCATCTCCTCCATCGACGACATGTCTTCCTCCGCGTCCCAGATCCTAGAACCCACTGCCACAGCGGCGCTGTTGTCGTTCTTGGCCATGGTGCTCCCGTTGGTGCCTCCGGGGAGCGTCTTGTCGGCCAAGGCGGGCGAGGCTGTGTCGATGCTGATGGGACTTCTGAAGAGAGAGGAGGAGCTATCCATGCCCGCTGTGAGGGCTTTGGTAAAGTGCTTGGGGGTTTTGGTAGGGTTTTGTAATTTGGAGGATTGGGGATCCATCAAATTGGGATTGGAGACGTTGCTCAAGTTTTCCGTCGATCGGCGGCCCAAGGTAGGGTATTTGCTACAATTTTCTTCCTTGTTAAATTATTTATTTACTACATATACTTAGCATAAGTGGGTATAAAATCTGTAGACTTGGTGTCAGCTGCATAAGGAAGTATGAGCTTTGTGCATAATGGCTTGGTAGTGTTAACTTCTATAGGGAAACTTCGAAAATTGTTACCAATTTACGTGTAATTGATCCCAATATGAAGTCATTTCAAGTAATTTATATTTAATCTTTTATATTTTTTTGGAATTATTGAAGAATGCGGGCCTTGGTGTAATGTTACCGTTGTGATTTGGAGGGAATGAAACAAAAACAGCCTTTCCACAAGGCGGGAACACTAAGTATGTGGTTAATTTTCTTTTTGCAGGTCCGGAAATGTTCTCAAGACTGTCTCGGGAACGTTTTTAAGTCGCTCCAGTCCCGCACTGTTATCAAGGAGGTTAGCAAGTTGATACTGTCTAAGCTCAAAGGATACATGCCTTTGGCAGTTGAATTAAGTGCTTCACAGACATCAGATGGACCTAAACATCTAGAGGTCCTTCACATGCTAAATGTGGTGAAACTTACCATTCCCTTTCTGTCAAAGAAAGTCGGTTCAAAACTTCTTTCAGAAATAAATGAGCTTGTTGTTTCACGGTTCTCAACACTCACAAGGCATGTACTCCAAATTATTGAAACATTGTTTGAGAGCTCAAGAGCTAATGCCATTATTTCTGAAACGGAGGCGACTATAGCTTCTCTTGCTTCATACGTGTCTTTGGGAGATGAGGTTCCCTCGGACACTGTCATGTTGGCAGCAACCTTGTTAAAATCTTCTTTGTTTATACTTCATGCTGGAGAATTGACATCGTGGATTAATAGTCTTCCTCTAGTTTGTAGTTCTGTGGCAGGTATGTGTCTTTATTGTATTTATTATTTCAAGGCTTCTTGATGCTACTTTATTAAACTCGACATCTAGCCAATTTATTGTAGTCTCTAGCAAGTCTTGTTTCAGTTGAAATATAGAAGGCGTTCTTCTTATGGTGCTTAGAAATTGACTATCTCATCATTCTACTCAATATCATATTTCTTTACGATAGCCTGACATGGTTGGTGGTGATTCTTTTCCCTAAGATATTGTCACTGATTATCCTGGCATGTTTCAGTGCCATACATGAAGCTTTTGCACTTTTCTTTTCTGACTTGTTTATATTCGCAAGTTTGCTAGATGTTAAATGCTCTTAATTGTTTAGTTGACGTAAAACGTTTGATTTCGGTGCCATACTATCCCGATGGGTATAAGAAACGCATAACTGTAGATGAACTTTCTCAGCATGTGTAACCATGTATATGTCATCTCTCTATAAATTTGTTACCAAAGCTATATTATTCTTCTTGTTTGCTTTAATAGTTTATGTTGCTAATAGTAGTCATGTTATGAACTTGTGAAAAATGTTGATCTAGCTTGTAGTGGTTCTCTAATACATATTGTCTTAACTCATCTAGGTCTTCTGACTTCTGAGGCTAGCACTGCATCACATGCTTCAGATATTCTTAAAGAGCTGATAAGCCAATTTGTGGATCAAAAAAGTCTGCTGGTGGGTGAAAGCCAACCTTCTGATGATGAAGCACACAAGACTATGAAAGCAAGTGCACTAATATCAATCTGTACTGCTTTTGAGGATGCCCTTAGCACTTGTAAAGGAGTGCCAAATGAGCATCTTTTGGGGGTTATATCGGCATTGTTCCTCAAGCTCGGTATGGATAAATTGGTCATTTGCAAGATTTCTTTTGACAAAAGAGTTATAGAACTACTGCATAGCCAAATTATTATTATTTCTTTTATTCTTTTGGTTGAATGCTACACTCATATGCTTTGCTAACTTTTGAGTTAGTTAATGTAGTTCATTGTTGAAAACGCATTGCATTTGTTGATAATATTTGTTTTATGTAATTTTTAATTTTGCAGTTTAGTCAACTAATTTCATGGCCTTGCACACTCTTTTGGTATTTCACAATTGTTTGTCAATTAATTGTTATGGTTGTGTCATTCCATTTCTGGAACTAAACAATTTAAATTTTTTTGTTCTCCAATTGGTTGGAAGTGCTGTCACTAATTTACATCTTACGTTGTTCGTTCTTGTAAGTTAATTTTTAATAGTTACTTTGGATTTTTGGTTATAGGAGGAATCTCCTATCTCTATATGAGAAGTATTCTTCTCAACCTTGCCAACTCAATGACCCTTGCTAGTGGGGACAAATCTAACACCGATCATGTAAGTCTGAATGGAATATTTGACATTTGTAATAATGATAGGAAATTGGTGCAAACTGCCAATTCTTATCTATAGTTTGTCATCTTTCTCATTTGTGTTTTCTTATACTTTTATTATAAATTTGAGCAATTCCGAATTCTATTGAATCCCATAATCTGTTGCTTGTTAGTCCTGGATCCAACTTTCCATTTCATGTTCATTTCAAGTGTAGTCATGTGTAGTGGGTTCTGAAAATATTCATTCATTGTTTTTCGGGGTAAAGCCCCCCATTCCCCCCCACAAACACACACACAAGAATTATATGTTCGTACTGAAGTGCTAAAAAATGCATGTATTCCTTGCTATAAAATGCACCGGAAATAAAAAAGTAAGCATTAGCTCAAAATTTTGATAAAATCAGAGTATTAGTTGATGAAATGATTATTCGATACTTCGACTACTGTTTTTAGTTTGGTTTGGTTTGTGGTAATTTTATATTAGACTTGCAATTTTAGCTTCTGTTCCAGTGGCCAGATATCTTTACACACTCTTGCACACATTTGATTACCAACTATATGGCCTGTATTTAAGGATTCGTTGTTTTACTTGTCCTCTCAATACTTGGAAATTTATTTATAAAAAATAATTGATCTTCATCAATGGCCTATTTTAAGAATTTGTTTTTAGCCATTAGATTCAATACAGACAACTGAAGTCCTAAAATGGGTGAGATGATTGCACCTCATGGAGTTAACTATATTTGTTCTATCAGGTTGAGAAACAATTCCATGTTTGAGGATGTTGTAACATAATCTGTGTTTGTAATGGTGGCAATTTAAAAATGATTGATATCTCTTTTATCATTGCAGCTTCAGAAGTGTATTGGAACTGCTGTAATTGCAATTGGACCTGAGAGGATACTTGAACTTGTTCCTATATCTCTCAATGCTAGCGACTTCACCTGTTCAAACATTTGGTTGGTACCTATTTTGAAAGATTATGTTGTTGGAGCATCACTTGGTTACTATATGGAGCATATTATGCCTCTTGCAAAATCCTTTTGTCGGGCCAGTGGTAAAGGTATTTTCTTCAGACTATTCATATATGAGACAAAATTAACTGGTAAACTTGCATATTTGGATGTGTTTGCAGCTGTAATGCTTTAACAGGGTTTAGTTTTATCATTCCAAGTCTTTATCTTTTCAGTCTCTTTTTTGGCATAAATATCTTTTTTCCCTTTGAATGATGTTCATACAAACACATAAAAATTGCAAAACCTCGCTCGTGACATACAATTCAATTTAAAGCCTAGCCATTCAACTCATTAGAAGAGACATCCAAATCACTTGAGAATAAAAAGACATAACATGAAAATACTAGTGATCCTGCTTGCTGGTTCTTTTGTTTTTGTTTTTATCGTTTTTAGGTTGGAAACCAGACAATTTTATGAAACAAAACCATACAAGACATTGTGAACTAGAAGTCTCTCTAGAGTTTACTCAAACCGTACAAGAACAGGGATCATTTTATTTCTAGTGATGAAGCTTTCTTCAAAATATGTTTAATATTTGTCACGACTCACGACCTCTCCATGAGTTGAGCTTTTTCCCTTTTTGGGTATGATTTTCTTACTATGGGTACAAGTTCAATGAAGTGAGGAATTAATTTGTCACAAACCCTTTTCTTTTCTTTGTTTTTTTTCTTTTTTACTTTTCGATGGTTTCCATAAAGTAATATACCATTTCACATAAGTCACCCATTTCTGGACATTACATTCTCTTTTGCTCCTCCTTTTCCAGTTAAAAAGTCAATAACCAGTCAAGATCTACAAGCTCATGCACGTGATCTGTTGGGATTGCTGCCTGCTTTCTGTAATCTTCCAACTGATATATGCCAAAAATTTCGACCGTTGGCTGAGGTTTTAGTAACATTTCTTCAGGACTCCTTAATGCATGAAAATATTGCAGTTGCCTTGCAGGTGATGTTTCCTTCATAATAATTAGAATTCATATGGTTCACTTGAAGTTTATTTATTTATTCACCTTCTTATTATATTTTGATGTCCAGGTTCTTGTGAATCAGAACAAAAGTGTACTTGACCAAAAAGATGGTGCTGGTGACACGAAGTCCTATGCAGTAGACAAATCTTTGTTAGAGTTCGGCAACTTACCCACTTATTCAAAGAAAACTGCTACCAGAAACATTAAGGCTTTGACATCTTGTTCTTCTGAGCTGCTTATTGCTCTAACAGACTTATTTCTTTGTTCACCCCCTGAGAAGCGTTTATATCTAAAGGTTCTCCATTCATCCCTTGTTTAAACTTCATAAATTAGCCAGAAATTGTTAGCATGTTTCAAACCAACTTAGATTTAGGTGGTTTGTTTTTACTATGAGGAACACTAATGCCTTCAATTAGGTGAAATGCTTTGAACAACTAGGTTTGGTTCACTGTCCTCAATTTTGTGATATGCTATGTTAATTCAGAAACTTTGGACAAGTATTGACAAACCTGTATGAAACGGTCATCTTATGTATATTATTTTTCTCCATGCTGACTCAAATAATCTTTCTCCATGTTGACTCGACTTAGTTGTATTCTAATTTTTCCAGGATGCCATAGGATGCTTGGCTTCAGTAACTGATTCTTCCAATGCCAAGAAGATTTTTATATCATTGCTTGAGAAGTTCCAGTTCAAAGATAGTAGGCATGAGCTTGGAAAGTTGGAGAGTCAGACTGATGCATCAGCTGGTGAGGAAGAACAAAACCTAAGTACTAGAGAGAAAGATGCTCTGCGGTAAGCTAGGGACTCCTGTTTCACGTTATATAAAAGTGGAGAAAGTTTACATACATAAGTGTGGTATGTCTGTTTGAATTGTGATTCTCTAAATAGCAAGCTCAGTGTGCATTGTTTCATTTTAAGGACATGCCCTCGTATTAAATTTTTAAAATGAGTCTTACATCTGTTCAAGAGCATGATGACCTTGTTTTGCTTTCATTTTGATTTTATTGGGTTTGCATCCTAGTGTTTTAGTTTCATGTACACATTTTGAACTCTCTCCTGGTTAGATGTTTAAATTTTTAATGAGGTTCTTTTAGATAACAGCACTGGCTAGCTATCATAAAAAAAATGGCATTGGCTAGATGAAGTCTCAAGCCATCCTTCTTCTGAATGTCCTTACAGCTATTGGGCTTTTTCTTCTTTTTCTTTTGAGGTCAAATAATTTTTATTTATTTTTTAAATTGGGGTTCAATCAATCAACATTTTGTGTGTTAGGAGTAGGTAAATGGGTGCAAGAAAGGATTGATGATGCCTTGGAGATGGAAGTGGAAGTGGTGTGGGAGAAGGTCGAGTGTTGGGCAGCTCTTATGCCTCATGATTAACTAGAGTGTCTTAAGATAGATGTAGATTTTTCAATTAATGTTTTTCTTGTCTGCTCATGGTGGATTACTTGTCTACTTGTGAGTTCAGGTTTATTGTTTGAAATACAGTTTCTAATTTTCAGAAAAAAGGACACATTTTGTTGCGGGTGATTTTTCTTAAATGAGCAGCATCGACTTTAATTTTCTTTTCTATTATCTTTAGTTCCAAATTAGAAGTTCTCCTTGAAAAGCACTTCCACTGGATACCATGTAAATTTCTGCGGCAATTTCTGGAATGCTTGAATTAGGAGTGTTATGACAAACGTGGAGTCTTTGCAAATGTTAAGATGTCTAAAGGAGCTTTGATAACTATTTTTTGAGGGAACTATGATGACCATTTCTTTCTCGTGATAATTGTATTGATGATATCATCAAATTGTTTTTATTTTATTTTATTTTTGTAAATATCTAAATTTGTTTTGTATTCCTACAGATGCGTGATGATGGAATTAGCATCTTCTTTTGTTAAAGGAGCCAATGAGGATCTTATTGATCTAATATATGCCTTTGCTAAAGATACTTTACTGGTAAAGTTGATTTTTAACGTTTCATGACATGTTTTTGATTCATACATTGTATTGGAACTGTTCCTTTTTTATTTCTAAAGTTCTAACTTAATTTTGTGTTTAGAATGATGATGAGATCGCCATTCATGAAGCATACCATACTTTGAGCAGAATTCTAGAGGTATGCATTCTCATCTTTGTTAAATTTTTCATAGGTCATTCTAGAGGTATGCATTCTCATCTCTTGCCGTGCTATGTTCATGGCTGAAGTTCCTTATCCCTGTTTGTATTGACCTAATGCAGGAGCATGATTGGTTCTGTTCTTCTCGGTTTGCTGAATTGATTGATCTGCTACTTGGTTTGAGATCTCCTGTTGATATCATATCTCTAAGGAGTCGCTTTGCTAGTTTCCAGACTTTAATGATTCATACTTTGAAGGTCAGATTTATCTGTGATTCTGTTTAAGAATGTCATTCATATCTATCATTTAGAAATATTGAATTTGTGCCATTGTCTTGCTAGAGTAATAGAAGTCTTGATTTGTTTCAGAGACGTTTGTTATGTTGTACGTGCACACATGCAGCTTTCTGTGCATTAGAGAAATATAGATATATAGAGGGTATTATTTATTAGTATCAATTGAGCTGGAGGTTTGCTTTCGATGGGTTATGGGTGTCCACTTGTCGAGGTTGAGAGTATTCTTTAGAAGGCAGGGAAAGATGACATGGAAGCAATACCGTTCAGTGATACTATTCGTGTGGAGTGGAAAATTGTTAACCAAGCCTATGAGTTTTGTCATTTTACATCAAAGAACTTTGCATCACTTCCTTGAGTGTCCGAGGTCTAAACTCTGTGTTACAAGCTATGGTTATCTTGGTAATAAACTTGTTTGTATTTTGATAATAAACATGTATGTATCTTGGTAACCAAGCGCGTGAGCCCATGACTTTTGTCATTTTAAATCAAAGAACTTGGCATCAATTTCTTGAGTATCCGATGTCTTAAGCTTTTGTACCAGCTGTAGTTGTATATGTATAATCATTTCTTATTTGTTCATTTCTTCAAAATAAAAGTTTCTCAATACCTTACTTTTGTCAGCAGCCTATAGTTATTCTGTGTAAACATGTATTCTTTTTCTGCCATACATGTGCAACTGTGAGAGTTTTTGTGGGATTAATGGTCAATTGAATATTTTGTTTAACCCTTGTAATTGATTTTTGCAGATAGACTCAGAGGTAGAAAATTCAAAGTCGTTTCTTATTCTCAATGAGATCATACTCAAGTTAAAAGATGTAAGAACTACGTGTAGAATAGTGATGATTTGCTTAATGTTGTGACGTATCCTTTTGTTATTACTCTTGTTGTGTAGTTCCATCTTATTGAGGTTGCCTAGCTTACTCTCTATTAGTTTTTGAGTCTGACTTGGAATATGAGCCTTTTGAATCTTCTGTATTTGATTTTGAGTCTAATTATCAGGCACAGCTTCTGAATATGAGACAATGGATCTGTTAATAATTTTTAGTGTTTCTTGAGTCGTAGGCCAAGGATGAAGCAGTCAGGGAGGCAGCTTACGATGTACTCCTCAAAATAAGTGTTAGCTTGAGAGATCCATCTTTTGTCAGTTCAGATGGACCTTACCAGAAATTAATTAATATGGTAAGGGGTTCACTTATCCCAGTTCAAGTTCTTGACAAGTAATCTAGTGCATTCTGGTTCATCGTTTATGTGACTGAGTATGGTAGTTCTGTACTCTACTCAAATGATTGGTATAGAAGTGAGACGGAGGAATACGAAACTCCAAGGCTATGATTGGGTCAGGAACTTTTAAGTCCCAAGGGATTTAGGCCAAGTGAGGAAGACAGAGACTACAAAGGGTGATCACAAATGCACTTCTGGCCATCACAAAGGCATGTATGAGGGTTTTGTAAATGACTCCTTCCATGTAGTCATTTGCAAATCTCTTTTCTCATGCTTTTTTTAATGCTTATGAAGTGCATTTCTGAATCCCTATATCTAACATGTTGTAATCCATTCAATGCTAACTTGGCCTCATGGTTCGAAGTCCCTCAACCAAACATAGTCTAAGGTCTCTCCATTTTGAAGAGTGATTTGTTTTAGTTATTAGGGGTCGAGGTCCAAAACAATTACTTAGTAGTCATTTTAGATAGAAAAATTTATTTATTATTATATTGTTAAATTGCTTGACTTGATTACATTCATATGTATATATCTGAATTATTCTTGATTATGTTTCTGAGGTTTTGTGGTTGAGTGGCTCTGGTTGTCTGTGATGGTCTTCTTGACCACTCCTCTGTTCTTCCCTCTTTTGGGTTTTAATATAATCGTTACTTTCTCAAAAGACAAGCTGAACATGATCAACATTCTTGCCCCAGCTTTAGGTGAGTGTTGGAAATAGAAATATATTATGATTAGGACTCCCATAATGCTTGGTTTCCTGATTTGATCGTAAATTGGTTTCCTCCTGTTGCGTTTATACTCTATTAACCTATTTTACTATTTAGGCAGTGGAAATGGATTCTTGCTTCTATTTTCTTCTTCTATTTTCTCAAAGAAGAAGCAAGATATGAGTAAAATGTTGCATCAAATTGAAACCTCTTTAGTTCTTGTTCCCTTTAATTTCTCGTTCGTTATACAAGTAATATTACTAATATCTAGCAAATTGAAATTAGCTTGCTCCATGCTTTGCATGCTTACCTGCGTTATGCTCTTGTTGGATGAGCTTTTTCTGCTTACGTTTATCGACTGATTATTTTATAATATTCAGATAATGGGCTATCTTACCGGTGCATCACCTCACATAAAGAGTGGAGCAGTGTCTGTGCTATCAGTGCTGGTGTATAAAGATACAGATATTTGTCTTTCAATTCCCGATCTTGTTCCCTCTATTTTATCTTTGTTGCAAGGGAAAGCTTTAGAAGTTATAAAAGTGAGTGTCATTACTTCTGATCACAATTAGTGTTTTTTCGTCTATTGAGTGTTTTTGCTGGGCCTGAAATGCTAATGAGTTTGTTCCTACACATTTAACAGGCTGTTTTGGGCTTTGTAAAAGTACTAGTATCCTGTTTAGAGACTAGACCTCTGCAACGGCTTCTTCCTGATATTGTCAATGCAGTTCTCCCATGGTCACCTGTTTCGAGACATCATTTCAGATCAAAGGCATGTACAGATTTAGCAATAATGCTTTTAGTGCCTGGACAAATGCACTCACATATTTATGTTTGCAAATATTTTTACTTTTGGCACCTTAATCAGCACCATTTTACCTACAGGTTACAGTCATAATGGAGATTTTGTTAAGGAAGTGCGGTACTGCATCAGTTCAGTTTGCTACACCTGATAAATACAAGGGTTTCCTGAAGGGTATTGTGGAGGTAATTTCTTTAGTTTCCATGTATTAAACGGATTTGGTGGTTAAGTTTGGGGTACTCATGCTGGAACAATTCCTGCAAGAATTGAGCTTCGTAATACATGATCTGGAATTCTTTCCTATTACTCCGTCAAATTTGACGTTGTAAATTTCAGAGAGAAAATATGAATATATTTGTGTGTGTGTGGGTGTATACATACATACGTATACACACATATTTAGTTGAACCAAATAAGAAGTTGATTTTACAATGCAAATCTTACTGCAGAGCCGCCATAACAAGAAATCTTCCAAGGAAGTTGCAACAACCGATATAGACACGGGTCATGCAGACACTACAACCAACAGGTCTGATATTTTTGTACAATTTGTTTTACTGTCCAATACACTAACCGTATGTAGTTTACATCTACTCATTTCTCTTGAACTCTTTTTAATAGGACGGAGGATAAAAAGCGCAAGAGATTTGGTAAGCCACATGAAAAGAATGGATCAATGGAACATAGAGAGATGAAAAGGTTGAAGAGACACATTCCTAACAACCAGAGAACCAACGAGCTTCATACTTCTGGCGGTGATGGATTCAAGCGGACTAGTAAAGGTAGGCAATCTGATGGAGTAAAATCAAATAAAGACCAGTCAGAAAGAAGTGGAAAGACAAATAAAGAGAAATATAGTAAAGGTCCCGCAAGTGGCTTCAAGAGGAAGACGGATAGCACAAATACGAGGAAGGATGCAGCTGCGATGCCTAGACCTCACACTTCATCCAAATCATTCAAACACAAGAAGGTTGGGAGAAAAAACTAGATAGTTCAGTAGGGATTTCCTCGATATGGGATTGCAGCTGCATATGTGGAGCGTAAAAAAACCTGCACCGTCCTGCCCCGTAACATTACCCATGAGTTTCTTTTTCACATGGAGCTTGCAGTTTAAAGATATGGCAATGTGGCGTCTGGCTCTCCATCTAGGGCCCGAGTCTCGCTAGGATTGGCTTTCGTACTTCCGATTCTTTCGGAGAAGCCTGAAGCAAATGCCTAAGCTGATTCTTGCTATATTTGGGTCTAGGGATTTTGGCTTGACGGCTTTTATATACCCATTTTTTGTTTCCCCTACATGTATTTTGTGTTTGATATGTTTGTTTAAATTATATATTTGGTGGCATACACCGTGAAATTTTATTTATGTTTTCTTGTGATCTTGTAGCTATTTTGTAGAAGAGGCAACTTGATAAAGAAGAAAAGATGGATTGTTAAAGTGGATTTCTGATTTAATTATAAATCTCTCATTTGAAGTTGTATCACTTTTGCCCTCAAATTTTAATTTTTTTCGTTCCAAGTCGGTACTTCGGTCTCTGTTTTAAGTTGGAACAAAACTATTGTTTATCCGTTTTAGGAGGACAAGGTAGGGGTAATTGCCGTCTGAAAAGCAATTGTCTTTGGGCAGCTCCTTCACTCGTTAGGTTTGGGAAAGGGTAAGGGCGATTACCATTTATATATACATTATTATGTTATGCCTTGTAAGTGTGAACTATGTAAGTTTGTTTTTTTTAAAATTAAACTCCATGTTTAACTCTAATAGTTTAATTTCAAATACAAAGCAAAACATAATGTTGCAAC
Source organism: Pyrus communis (assembly GCF_041283825.1). NCBI lineage: Eukaryota > Viridiplantae > Streptophyta > Magnoliopsida > Rosales > Rosaceae > Pyrus > Pyrus communis. Next base: position 19,129,792 of record NC_142576.1, on the reverse strand, counting down.
AATCATAGTTAACTAAACATAAAAGGCGAATGAAGAAGATGGATACTTTTTCCTAACCTTTATCTTTTTATTCCCATTTATTTTCTTATGTTTGTTTTCCATATTTAACGATTGAATTAATCCTTGCCATTTGATTTTTTTTTAATTTTTTATTATTGAATTTGACTTTTTAGGTCATCAGGCCGTTGAAAATCCAACGACTATTGTGTCGCCACGTCAGGCAGCCAATGCAATTTTTTTTTTTATTATTTGTCACCATCAAGGTTTTTTTTTATATTTTCTTTAACATGAAATTACTAATATGGCCACCAAGGTATTTTTTTTCTTTGACAAACGACAATGTTAGTGTGTTAAATTATTAGTTGTTAGGGGGAGAGCGATCAATGGGGACGAACCCACACCAAAGTGCATAAGCATGATTACTTTTGGCAAAGTAGTAAAGCGCCATCTACAACCATCAAAGTATTCGATAACAAACAAAATAAGAAATTTGTTGTGAAATTGAGGATGTAAGCAGTGGAGGCCGCATTAGTACTATCTATCATTATCTGAAATAATAGGAGTACAAAAATATCCATCACTATTTTTCTCTCTATCTCTTTAGCACTGGCGTAGCTTACATGAATTTCTCTAATTTTGTGTTATGTTCTTCAATGATGCAAGTAACTCTTTATATAGAGGTTTTCATTCTTCCTTGGTCATATATATATATATATATATATATATATTTTTTTTTTTTAACATCAATATTATCTATACTAAAGGAGAGGGGATGAGCTTAGCCTCACAATGGACTAACAATAAAATGGTTCAAATTCCCCTTTGACGAGAATCAAACCTAAGACCTCCCACTCACTAATGAAGAGGAATACCACTAGACTGTAGTACTAAGTGGCTTCCTTGATCATATTTGGTTGACCATGTTTTCCAACCTAACAAACTTATCAAGATATTTTCTTTGACAACATTGCAAAGCTACGGTCATATTTAATTGCTTATTACAATGGGCGTTCACACATCCATATACAACAAAATCATGCAAAGATTCAATAAGTAGCAACTAAAAACCCTCAAAATTTATTCGAAAAAGAGAATTAAAGCACTAGAACGGCCTTTAAAAAACTGAAAAAAAAAAAAAAAAAAAAAACCAACAAAATTCAAAAATTAGCGTCAAATGTCCGCCTAAACCGACTTGCCTAGAGCTGAAGCTAACGGCTATAAAACCAGTACGCGGATTCTCTCTGTCTCACCCGCCCTTATTTCTTCCTTTTTCTCCAGCGAACTCAAATCTCTCATCACTCTCTCTCTCTCTCTCTCTCTCTCTCTCTCTCTCTCTCTCTCTCTCTCACATCAAATTTCAAGTTTCAAATTTTTAAATCTCTGATCGATATCAATGGAGTTTCAGCGCTCGTCGTTCTCGTTCCGATCTTCTGACTACTGGGTCCATGTGACGCTGCAGGGTTTCCCATCTCCAGGGGACTCTAAGTCCCAATTTGTCGGCGAGCTTTCTCTCCGTCAACACCAGATTTTTCAGAAACGCTTCTACGCCTTTATTCTCGATGAATTTCCACTGGGTCCTGATCGCTACGCTACGCTCCGTTTCGCTCCCCGCCAACTCCTACTCCCCGAGTTGCGCGCTAACTTACGATCTCTCTCCTCTTCCCTCAACCTCGATCCTGCCATCTACGAAGCACTAGCCCCCCAGATCAAATCCATGGCCCGGAAATTGGCAAACCCTAATGGCTCCATGGGCTTTGTTATGGTGGCTACGGTTAAAATCCTGACCATTGAATATGTCGACCAACCGTTTGATGATTTGTCCGACTCAATGGCTTTGCTTGCGAATGGTAGTAGCGATGGTGGTTCAACTTCGTCGTCAATTTCTTTGGACTTTGTGGTTGAGAAATTGGGGGCAGAGAAATTTTTCGAAAGGGGAGACGACGACTTGGGCTCTTGCAGTGTATGTTTGGAGGAATTGTCTAGTGGGACTGCGAGTGAGCTCATTCGGATGCCGTGCTCTCATGTCTATCACCCACCTTGCATCCTTCGCTGGTTCAACATGGATAAGAAGACATGTCCCAACTGCCGATATCAACTCCATGTGGAGTGAGTGACCCGATGTTGCTGCTGCTTTGTCAAACAAAAGTTTGCGATTCATCATTTCCTTAGTATTCGTTGATTCTTTATTAGTTAGGATAAGTGTCGATATGTGTAAGTTACTTTGTAAATCCATTTTACAAAACGTGGTTGAAATTGCAATACTCACAATTTACATGCATTGTTTGGTTTAGCTTTGCCTTTGTTCTTGTGTTTTTGTTACAATTTCTTTTGAAAAGCCTGCCAAACTATAAATAAATTTTTATCAACTTTAAAGAATTTTTTTTCATTTCATCTTATTTTATTTGATTGTGTATTTTTGGATACATTGACTATTACTGTTATGTGAAAACACGTTTTTAAGCAGTAATTTACAAAATTATAACTTATTACAATGTGAAATTTATTATGCACCCTTTTTAAAGAGTAAAGATTATGTTAGGATGTAAAGTTCAGTTTGGACTAAGTTTGGTAAGATGCTTATTTACAAGACTGAGATTGACATTCAAATTTCCATATAATTCTCACGTCACCCTGTCTAAAGATTATCTGACGAGTGAATGTGTCATTACATGGGATATACAGTTTAAATTTCTTTAGTTTTATTGTCGATAAAATTTTGAAGGCAGCCCACTAAATTTTTAACATGAAAATCCTTCCCGGGGCATAGAAGATCAGATCAACGTATTTGTTTTCTTTAACATGAAATAACTAATGTGGGGTTTTTTTTTTTTTTTTGTTGACAAAGCGATAGTGTTAGTTGTTAGGGGAGGAAGATTGGTGTGTATTGAACAAGAACCAGAATATATAGACATGATTGTTTTCCGCTACTATGGTGAGACGCCATATGCGGCCATCAAGTCCAAAAAGCGAACCGGAAAGGTTTGGAAAAAGGAGGCAAAAGATTGAAATCGAACCGATTTTACCGAAATGGTTTTGATTTTTCAATTCGGGATGGGTATTGGGCCTTCAAGCCAAATTTGCAATCAGAACCCCAATATGCAATCTCAACCTTGTTAACGCTCAAGTTAGGAGGTTAACAAAGATCAGTATGGTCGTGTAGTCGGTCTTTGGTGGGCTCGGGATCGCAATGATAAGAAATGAACAATAATGTTTAAGTGGTTCACCCCTCAAAACTAGGCTATGTCCACTAAGACACTCGTATATTGAATGAAACATTACAGAGAGCAGTCGGCATAAACAAGTCTCTCTCTTTTTGTCTGACTCATTCTAAGGAGTACTCACCCTTGATGAGCCCCAAGTCCCTAGGCTTAAGTCTTCCATCGCTTTCGCATTTAATGCGCCAAATACGTATGTATGATTTGCCAGCTATTCCTCCACCCTTTAGTCGATACATGGTGACACAGTGACATCCATTTAGGTCCACTTGCATGTTTTCTTAGAACAATGTGTACCGAGCGCCTTGCTCGGTCCCGAACTTGGTGGGAATCCACACCTGAGCACAGAATCTGTCAGCCTTTACATCCTTTTATATTACTTTTTGCCATTGCAAAAAGGTCATGTTAAGCCATCAACGTATTCGATAACAACAAAACAAAGAAATTATGTAAAGATTCAATAGTCAGCAACTAAAAACCCTCAAAATTAGGTTACTTTTTGTTGAAGTCTAGAAGACCATAATGTCCCCTAGAATTATTCGCCTTAAATAGAAGTAAGGGACTAGAATGGCCATTAGAGAATAGATAATGCTATCGAGATTAAATTTTTAAACTAAAATTTATAAATTAAGTGATGTGTAACAAATAGGAAATAAGTACGTTAATCAACACTTATGTAATAATCTGATAATCAACCACCACACCATTTGCTTTACAAATTTAATTTAAAAATTGATCTCCTAGCATTACCTTTAAAATATTATTCCAAAAAAGGGGATTTAAAAAATAAAAAATTCCTCACAAAATTCAAAAATCAGCGCCAAATGTACGCCCAAACCGACTTGCCCAAACCAACCTGAAAAACCCAGAAGCTAACGGCTATAAAACTAATACGCGGAGTCTCTGTCTGTCTCACCCGCCCTTATTTCTTCCTTCTTCTTCAGCGATCTCAAATCTCTCATCTCTCTCTCTCGCTCAACGAATTTCAAGTTTCAAATTTTCAAACCTCTGGTCGTCTGATCTCAAATCTCTAGTCGATCAATGGAGTTTCAGCGTTCGTCGTTCTCGTTCCGATCTTCCGACTACTGGGTGCATGTGACGCTTCAGGGTTTCCAATCTCCGGCGGACTCTAAGTCCCAATTTGTCGGCGAGCTTTCTCTCCGTCAGGACCAAATTTTTCAGAAACGCTTCCACGCCTTTATTCTCGATGAATTTCCACTGGGTCCTGATCGCTACGCTACGCTCCGTTTCGCTCCCCGCCAACTCCTACTCCCCGAGTTGCGCGCTCACTTACGATCTCTCTCCTCTTCCCTCAACCTTGATCCTGCCATCTACGAAGCATTAGCCCCCCGGATCAAATCCATGGCCCGGAAATTGGCAAACCCTAATGGCTCCATGGGCTTTGTTATGGTGGCTACGGTTAAAATCCTGACCATTGAATATGTCGACCAACTGTTTGATGATATGTCCAACTCAATGGCTTTGCTTTCGATTGGTAGTAGTGATGGCGGTTCAACTTCGTCGTCAATTTCATTGGACTTTGTGGTTGAGAAATTGGGGGCAGAGAGATATTTCGAAAGGGGTGACGGCGACCTGGGTTCTTGCAGTGTATGTTTGGAGGAATTGTCTGGTGGGACCGCAAGTGAGCTCATTCGGATGCCATGCTCTCATGTCTATCACCCATCTTGCATCCTTCGCTGGTTCAACATGGATAAGAAGACGTGTCCCAACTGCCGATATAAACTCCATGTGCAATGAATGACCCGATTTTGAAGCTGCTTTGTCAAATAAAATTTTGTGATTCTAGTTATGATTCATTAATTCTTTAGTATTCTTTGATTCTGTATTTGTTAGGATTGGTGTCGATCTATATAACTTACTTTGTAAATCCCTTTTACAAAACGTAGTTGAAATTGCAATACTCGCAATTTTCGTACATGGTTTTCAGTTACCAATTATTTGTTATGATGAGTGTCTGTATGTCTAACATCCTGTTTGGTTTAACTTTGTCTTTGTTGTTGTGTTCCTGGCGGATATCTTGTTCATCCTGTTTTCTAATTCCCTTTTCTTGAATAAAGATTTCTCTTCCTTTTCCCTTTGCTTTTAATAAAATGTTGGAGAAAAAGCAATACACATGATTTGTTCTTGATTTTAGTAGTTTGCATATTTCTGTTTCTGATGAATTATTGTATATTACAACATCTTAGTTCACTTGTGGCCGTCGTAGCATGTGTTTAAGGGAGTACCATTAGTTGACTTGTAGTTTATCTTCTTATCTAGCCGTGTAAAGATATATTTTTGCTATACATGTTGGCCTATTTACTTTGAATTCTGAGCTGGAACTGGCATTTCTTAATCAATTTCAAATGGAATGACTTCATACTCAGAGATCTTCCAGTAGAACAAGAGCATGATAGTATGGCGAGTTCTGGTTCTAAACAAGCAAGGGACTGAAAAGACAACTTTTCAAAGGGAACGTATGTTGGAATAGCATCTTCAGTGCCTTTATGTTCTCATGCATGAATTATCTGCTTTTGGGGAGCATATTAACAGCAATTTCCCTTTTTTCTTTGGAGGGAGGGGGTGTTATGGGTGGCTATTCTGTTCATCTTTTGTTTGGTTTTGGGATAGTATGGTCATCGTACCGAAATTTAAGGTAATATTACTGTTTCCAGTCGCTGACGGTATGTTCATCTTGCTCTTGCACTTTCTGATCGCTTTCTACGTAATGGAGCTTCAGATCAATTACTTCAGCTAATCATAGAATGCAGGGAAAAAAATCTGGCAAGTCTGGACACTCTCGGGGTGGTGGGGAAATTAATATCTGGAGTAATGGTTGGCAGTATTGCATATATGGTAACTGGATGCTGCGTTGCCAACTACCTCACAATGTGCAGCTGCCAACTGCCTCAAAGTGATTCCATTAGGAAGGAGGTACTGCTTTTCTATTTGATTAATTCTTTATATTCTATTAATGCTAAATTGCTGTGAACCATTAGCTATAGGTAATGGTTTCTTTCAGTACTCTTAACACCTCCGGTTACTAACTTACTATTCATAAATAGACAAAGATTTGTGAAGTTTTAAATAGAATTTAAGAACATCGATTAGTAATTTTATCTGTTAAGGCATTTCGCGGGCTTTGCTTGTTAATTATGAGAATGTGGTGCACTCTTGTAGTAAAACAGTAATGACAGAACACGTAAACTTGAGATCTGGTGAGACGGTATTAGGAGACTAGGTGGAGAAGATGATAATACACATCAAATAAGTATGTACGGAGAAAGGACCTATTCGTTTTTTTTTTTTTATGTTTTTGGTTTGTTTAATTATTTTTCCATATATGTCACATTTTGATTGATTCCACACAATTTGTGCTGCTAACGTAAAAGATGAAATGCAGCTTTAGCCAATGCGGCTGAAAGAAATTGTTCAAACTGATCTAACAACAAAATTCGAACTCCGATGCCAATGAGCTGAAGGGAACATCAACATTAGCTTTGGAACACTGGAGATTGGACAAAAGTCACAAGTTTATAACTCTATTAGACATATTTACAACAATGTTTACAACTCTATTTACACTATTCAACACTTTCAGACTTCCTCAACTGATACTTTAGAGCTCTTATTTTTTATTTTTTTATTTTTTTTTCATGTGTATGCTTCTCTGTTACAACCCACGCACTCTTTCACCTGTACCCTGTGTGTGAGGTTGGGTTACATAACCCACTTTATTTCGGACTCCTACCTATCATAATCTATCTTATCCGTGACACATTTAACACCATCAAACAAAAAATTAGACTCGTAGCCATTTTAATTGGATAGGCCATCTCCAACCGAAATGGTTAGATATAACTCCGTCTAGAATTATAACCATGTAAAAAATTATTTTTAAATGAACATTGTCATGTCATACTCATATATCATCTTCAATCGAAGGGGCTAAACATACTTTCTCAATAATTTATTAGTTTTAAGTTTATACTTTAAATTTATTGGTTAATTTTATTAAACTACCTTGTATTCTTTTAAATTTAACCATTGAATTTGAATAAATTATTTTAACTGAGGAGCTGAGTATCAAAAAAGGGCTAAGAGTGGGGACTATATTTGGTTAGTCTGTTGTCAATTTGGCCAAATAATGATCTGGTAGACTTTACAGAATTATAATTCAGTCATCGATTAGAGATGAATTTTTAAATAAATCATGTCATTTTTAACTTTTAGACATTTAATTTTCTGTATTGAAGATGACACATATCCCATCAAGCCTAGCAATGGCGTGTACGTAGAGGGAATTTAGGGTGTCACTGTCATTTAAGTGCGGTGGCACCTCCTATATTTTCAAACTATAAAAGTACAGCGGACCACGTGGCTTTCGCAGTTAACGCCACTACTACGCTGTCTACACTTTGAAAAGCATCCTAAATTATGTAACTACCCTCTGCTTCTCATCCTAGCCGTTACAACTTTTGTCAATCTGAACTTGCCAAATCATCACGATCGCCATCGTGAAAACAAAATAGGGTACGTTCGTAATTTCACCTTCTCTCAGTGTAGCTGTTCCCCTCCACAGTGATTCACTGAAACGAACACAAACAAAACCCAAACAACTCACTCACACTCAGTCACTCATCTCCCTCTTTCTCTCTCTCGCTCCATTTCTCTCTCTAGGGTTTTAGTTTGGGTTCAATTGGAGTGTTCAATCATGGCGTCGTCGTCCTCGGATCCCGGTCCGAAGACCGAAAGCGGCGGCGGCAGTGGCGGTGGGGGTGCAGAGCCGTCGGAGGCGGTGATGGCGAGCGATCAGCTAATGGTGTACAGAGGGGTAAAGAAATCGAAGAAAGAGAGAGGATGTACGGCGAAAGAGCGCATCAGCAAGATGCCTCCGTGTGCTGCTGGAAAACGCAGCTCCATTTACCGTGGAGTCACTCGGTAATTAAGCTCCTCTCCTCTTTCTCTTTCTGTTTGGTTGCAGAGAAAAAAAAAAAGAAAGAGGAATTTTGATTTGATTTGATTGGGAATTTGGGGTATGGAAATGTAGGCATAGGTGGACAGGTCGTTATGAGGCTCATCTTTGGGATAAAAGTACCTGGAATCAGAACCAGAATAAGAAGGGAAAGCAAGGTCTCTCTTCTTTCTTTTCTCCCTCTAATATATATATATATATATATATATATATATATGTATGTATGTATGTATCGTTTTTTGGTTTGTGTATAAATATTGTATTAATTTGTAATTTCTGACAAGCATTTGATTTCTTGGATTGTGCTTGCAAATGTTGGCGCTTGACAATTCGATATATATTCCAGTTTACTTGGGTAAGTTGGGGGTTCAGTTTTCCATGAATTACTTAAGAAATTGGCAATTTCATGTGAAGCTATCGGTTTAATTATTAATCCTTGAGTAGCATATGGAATTTACAGGGGCGTATGACGATGAAGAGGCTGCAGCTAGAGCTTATGATCTTGCTGCCTTGAAATATTGGGGCCCTGGCACTCTCATCAATTTTCCTGTGAGATTAATGCCATTGATTTGCTGATTTCATTTTATTGTTTTTATTTCACTTGAAATTTCTTTCCTTCTGGTAATATGGGTAGCATTTGTTTTACTGTTGAGTATACCGTAAGTAAGAGAACACAGTTAAGTTTTTCAAATCAACATCTTAGTTCATGCCATGGATTGGAAATGTATGAGGATATGTAAATATTTTCAAGTTATCAACTAAAGTATTCCGTTTGTTCACGTTAGCTCCTCATTCAATTATTGCAGGTTACTGATTACACAAGAGATCTTGAAGAGATGCAGAATCTGTCAAGGGAGGAATACCTTGCTTCTCTTCGGAGGTGTGTATATAGATTTTAAGTACATATTTGGATCTTAATTAATATGCACATGTCTAATAGTAGTTATTCTACTCTTGCAGGAAAAGCAGTGGTTTCTCAAGAGGACTTTCTAAGTACCGTGGGCTTTCCAGGTATGCTTTACCTTTAACTGTTGCTTGTAGGCACAATGTATGTAGTTCGTTTCTCATAGGACTTCTTGGCACATTATGTTATTCCTTAAAGATGCTCATTTATAACTTTTTCAGATTGATCTTTGTTTGTTATGCCAGTAGAGTTATTTTCTTCTGCTTTTTAGGTCTCAACCATCCCTAACTGCGTTTTGGACAGAAGTAAAAATCTTGTTGTATATAACTCAATTCCACCAAAGTTTTAAATAATATTATGTTATCTGTATTTTCTTCTATATCGTGTTCTTAGTTAGCTTTTAACGTTTACAATCCCACTTTTGAACCAAACAAAACCGTGGAAAACTTGGCCGTTGCTGTGCGTTGCATCACTACAGTATCAATTTTTTGTGTTGTTGACTCTCAGCTAGGCGTGGCACAGAACCAAACGCAATGGCATTCTAGGATTCATACAGCTGACCCCACTTAGTGGGAAAAGGCTTTGTTGTTGCTGTTTCTGGACTCTCAGCTAGTAGAGGCATAAAATATCTCCAAATTCTGTGCAATGTCTGTAATTTCTTCATTCTGTTCTGAACTTTTTATCTTGTTGTACACTTAACAGTCGTTGGGAGCCGTCACTGGGTCGTATGGGTGGATCTGAGTACTTCAATAGCTTACATTATGGTAAGTCCTCAAAAGATGCTGAACTGAAGCAATGTTTTGGATAAGAGGGCTCTGAAAAATCAGTCCCTCGAACTGATTCTTTGGCAAACAAAGTTGCAGCTGCAGGATTTTGAATTTATTATATTCCTTTCATCTGGATTACTACCTGAATCAGTGCCATTCCTGTCTTATACGACCTGAAGGTACAGGCGTTGATCCAGCAACAGAAAGTGAACTTTTGGGAGCTTTTTGCACTGAAAGAAAGATTGACCTAACAAGTTACATCAAGTGGTGGGGACCCAACAGATCTCGTCAAGCTGAAACTAGCATGAAATCTTCAGAAGAAACAAAACACGGTTGTGTTGGAGATATTGGAGCTGAACTTAAAACATTGGAATGGGAAATCCAGCCTACTGAACCATACCAGATGCCCTGTTTGGGCATCTCCCATGTAAGTAAAAAGCATAAAGGTACCAGAGTCTCAGCTATGAGCATCCTTTCAAGGTCAGCGGCATATAAGAACTTGCAAGAGAAAGCATCACAAAAAGAGGAAAAAGATGCAGATAATGATGAGAATGAAAACAAAAATACCATCCACAAGATGGACCATGGCAAAGCAGTTGAGAAATCCACAAGTCATGATGAGGGACTTAGGTCTGCATTAGGAATGAGTGGACCGTCTCACCAAAGAGATGTGTTCCCATTGGCTCCCTTCTTGTCTGCACCACTTCTGACCAGCTACAGTGCCATCGATCCCTTGGTAGACCCCATTCTCTGGACGTCTCTTGCTCCTGTTCTTCCTTCTGGAATTTCTCGTCCTACTGAGGTTGGTACTACTCTTTGAGAATCTCTCCTTTTGTTTTGTGTTCGTGTTCCCAAGAGAATAATAAACCGTCACTTAGCTTTCATAAATAACGTGTTAATCACAAAACCATTAACAATAAAATAATAAACCATCACTCCTTGTCATGGGACGTCATTTTTGTTTTTCGTTAGGGCATGGGATGGATAAACCAGTTAATCTTCACAGTATGGAAACATCTATTAAATTTCCCCCTTCCCTTCATCCAAGATGTTCAGTCTTAGATCAAGGGCCCTAAGGTGTAATGGTGAGCTGCTCCCATAATTATATTTCCTTGTGCAAGTTCACCTTATAAAGATTTTATATATTGCAATGCAGATTACAAAGACTGAGACTAGTTCAAGTTTCGCTTTATTTCAGCCCGAAGAATGATGATGCATTTAATTTTGCTCTACTGGTTGGTGAAGTGCATGCTAACAGTTGCTTGGCAACCTCTCTTCCAAAGGGTTTACCCATGCATTACTTTGCCACAAGAGCAGGAAAAAGGAGCATGAACAGTTGATGTAGCCTTGACAACTGGGCTTTTACTCGTTTCGCAGGTTTGTGCTATGTAAGGTGTAGAATATATAGAAAAGCGGATAAATTATATTCGAAAACTTTGTTGTCTGCTGATGAGCTGAGATCGCTGAGCGTGTGTACGTTACTTGTTCTGCATAGTTTCAGAGTGCTGGTACTTAGTTTTGCTGAATGAGTTCAAGACATGGGTTCTTGATAACATTTTGTACAGAAAAGATGGTTGTTTATAGAAGTGCACAAATAGAGTCACTGTGGTTTCAAATGCTTTTTGTGTTTTGATATATCTATTCAGGTCAGTAAAGAATTCTTATCTATAGATCCTTGGCTTACAGAGGTACCTCCACGACTTTACCGACACCAGTGACGCTATGGATCCGGTCGTTCGCTAGTCGTACGTTCACTGGTAAAGAATTCTTATAATCCTGTTGTTGAATGTAAACTTTTGCCACTTAATACTACGGTCCAGTGGTATTCCTCTTCACTCTTCACCAGAAAGTGAGTGGTTTTAGATTCAATTATTGCCAAAGGCGAATTTAAATTACATTATTGCTAGCCTATTGTGAGGCTAAACCCATCTCTACCTTTAGTGTACATTATATCGATTGTTAAAAAAAAAAAAATAGGAAGGACTTCAAAACTTTGAATTTTAACCAAGAGTACCTTAATACTTTATTTAATGGTAGGACAAAATTCAATATCAAACCAGCTCAATGGATTAGTCCAAGCAAAATAATTGATCGAGTTTCGTTCAAATGCACCGTTGGAGACACATAATTTAAAAAGAAAAACTAATAGAAAAGACTTCAAAACTTTGTATTTTAACTAAGAATTCGTTAACAACTTTATTTAATGATAGGACAAAATCCAACATCAAACTAGCCCAATAGATTGGTCATACCAAAATAATTGACCGAGTTTCGATTTTGTCCCTCGACAGTTTTAGTCCCGTTTTCTTTTCCCATCTTGTTTTCTTCCCTCTCGTATCATTCTTTCCAATCTTAAATTCTTCTTAGGACTTTCATATTGTAATGAAATCACACAAAGATAGAGGGTACGAGTTCATATTGACGCCCTCTTCTTTTCATAAAAGTCCCACATGTTGAAATTCGATGCCTAGTCATATTGAGCTCAAAAAGGTGATGTTTTTTTCGAATTTTTACCTAAATTTACGAAATTGGCCCTCTACTGCCGACAGAAGTTTAATCCCTTCTCATGGACTTCCCTTCCATGAAATGTAAGTGCTACGAGTTCGTATCGACGCCCTCTTTCCTCAACCAAACTTGATGTACGTAATTTTTGTCATTTTCATTAAATAAAGGTGTTTTTGGTTAAGAAAAAATTTGGAAAAACCTTCTTCATTAAAGCTCCCAATTTAAAATGATCACACTTGCAGTCATGGTACTCCTGAGGTGAAACATTCTGCTAGTTCAAAACTCGAAAACATTCTGCTAGTTTAAGCATATATTTCAGTTGAGTCGATTGAATATATAATTTCCTATGACAAGGAATTCTATAAAACAATTTAAGCCTTCTGTATCGTTCATACATCCGATAGTAACGCAAGGGCAAGAAAAAAAACTCCAATTCAATTCAACTTTCTCTGTTTTCTTAATTAAATCCGCTTCGCCTACATTTCAAGGACTGCAAAGGCTCTTGAGAGCATCCCCCGTTGCGTACCAGCCAGGTATAATCTTTGACACATGGGGATGAAGGTCTTTATATGAGTTTCGGATTGTTCCTTCTGCTACTCCTGTAGCAACGGAGATATCTGCACTCGCATTGGCCATTGCGTACGTCAGCGCTAATTAAGAATGAATTAATTGCTCGTTTGGAACTGCTTTTAAAATGACTGAAAACACTTTTAGAGAGAATTTTTGGCATTCCAAAAACACTTGAACTGCTTTCTGTAAGAGGCACCAGTTATGTGGTGCTTCTTCCAGAAAGCAAAGTTTCCAGGATTTACTTGCATTTTTACTAAGGATTAGTTCTAAAAAAATACATTTTCACCAAAAGCACATTCAGCCATTTTAAAAGCATTTTCCAAACGAGCTCCAAATGAAGCTATAAGATTGTAGGATGGGAGAGAAATGATTTAGAAATGAATAATGTCAAAGCCATCAAGATTGGATCTATAGCAAACCCAATCAACAAGCTTTCAACCACAATTTTCAAACGCTAATTCCCTTGTTTCTAAAGGAGAGGATATTGACCTTTGAGAGGCTTCTTGTCATCTGAAAGCTGGGTGATAATATAAATAACTGCTGCTGCTATCGATATAGGGCTCCTCCTGAAATTTAGACAAAAAAAAGAAAAAAAAAATCCATCATTAGAAGCAACTAGTGCAGATTGGTGTAGCTGAACGGACCATTCTTAAAATAAAGAATCTTCACGCCTTATATACGAAGGGTATATAATAAGACCAATGAATTTCATTTGCAACAAGAAATCACATGATGAATATTTTTTTTCATATCATGTAACTCCTCGTCACTATCCAAAACAGAATTGCTGGGAAATGAACAAAGAATACCATTGTTCCCATAATTTCTTCTCATAATTTCTTTGAGCTCAACTATAACCATTACACTGATAAATTAAAGTACAAAAGGAAAGGAAACTCAATTTATTAGAAACTTTAATCGTACCAGTATATATACCTAATAACACATAGCCAATCTCAACCAAAACATGCCCTAAGAGCATCTCCAACAGTTTTGTTAAATTTGCTTGTTTAGCAGGTGAACAGTGTCAAAAAACTACTTTAGCTACTCTCCTTAAATTTCATCTTCAACAACTCTCTATTTTAACAAACTTTTGTTATTTTATCGTTGATCATTTCAAAAAGAAAAGACACAACCCACTTCTTTTCTAGAACCACCTTATCTCTCTTCCTTTTCTCCTCGGTTCACGGGTCCACCTTTGAGTTTTATTAATTTGAACAGTGACTATAAACTTAAAGAGCAACTGCTCACTTTGCTATTATAGAGTCATTTAGTCTCTTGGAGATGATTTTTATGGATTTGGCTCTTTAAACTAGCTTTCTATTGCTTTTATAGAGTCCTTGTTTACTGTAAAATGAATGTGTTACTATGTTGACAACACACACAATAAGAAAGGAACACTTCCAGTCATCCAATTATGCATTCATCAAATAATACCCTTTTTCTTGTTCGTAATGCATTAAAAAAGGAACTACCTAATATCAAATTCTTCTGACTTTGTCACGGCTTCTTGGGCAGCTTTGACTGCTTGATTAGTCATACCAAGATTGGAACAGAATCGCCTCTGCAATTCAGTAGATATTATGTCAATGGCAACAACAAACTAGGAAAATGTATTAAGTATGATTTGTTGCCTAGATCAACGAAATTTAATGATTGTTTATTTGCTTCAAATAGAATTAAAGAGATAATGAAAAACTTCTCACCATAAAGTCCCCAGCATGTATTGTTCCCATCTCCACTGACTGACCCTTCTCTAATCCCAGTTGTTTCACTATGTATTCTTTTGCTCGGCCAATTTCCTTCTTTGTGGCTCCATTGGCGACAGAGCAAATTTCTAATTGAAATCCACAGATTCAGGGAAGCTCATACACAAAGGCAAAGATAATTCAGGAAGCATCCATATGTAAAAAGAAATCATAAGCCGTACCCTTTACAGTGCGTGGCTTGTCTTCTTGTCGACAAGCAATGTACAGGCAAGCAGCCAATAGTGCATCCTGATTTCTTCCTCTACTAGATTTCTGATCTTCCACCCTTTTATATATCTCATTAGCCCGATCCTTTAAACCAATCATAAAAGCACCATTAGATATAATGCTCTAATCCAATGCATGCCCAAACGGTAAGAGAAAAATAGTTATACGAGAAATGAAAGAATAAACCAAACATCCTAAAATATACTAAAGTGAACTATAGACAAGCCAGAAAACTACGATTTTAGCGGGGCTTATTCCTGTTTTTGTCAGAAGATGGACCAAGCACATGTATAATTGGATGACGTCTGTTTCTTTTCTTTAACACCCTAAAAACCATATTAATTTGTACTAAAAACTTTAAATATCAAGAAAACAGAAAGATTTATCAGGTTGAAACATCAGGCTGGGAATATTAAGGTCCTTAGGTCCCTTTTATCAATTGCAAGAAGGTAACAGTAGAACTTTATCAATGTAAATAAAATAAAATAATGCAACATCAATGAACAGACAATCCACCGAAGGTACAATCATAAGTTCCTAACCTTCTACACTCCTTTTAACAAAAAAAATTTCAAATTTTAGAAGTTTTTGCTAGAGTTTTGCCCAAACAACCAACTTGATAAAAATTAGCACAAACATTTTGAATTCACAACTTGTTATTGTTATACAAGTCTGGCTGTGATGTGAAGAAAATGCACTTGCTTGCTCGCTTGCTCATACACATACACACACACACAAAAAAAAAAAAACTCTGGAATCAAGTCTCAAAAACCCTTCCCACTTGAATTTTATCTTTCCCTTGAAAGCCTAGCATTTCTCTTCAACCAAATGTACTATATCAAAGCAAGATGGAACATCTGCAGAAGCAACTAAACCTATTTTGTACTCCAAATAGCAAACAAAATTAAGATTCATCAATCAGCACCAAAAAGGATAAATCCAGTATCCATAAACCACAAGACACCAAACCAATTAAAAGTGATCTACTGGTTGTCCATTATGTCATCCTACCACTAGCCAATGGCCTATAACAACCATTTCCATTCAAGGCTTGGTCTCAATTAAAAAGACTTGGTTTCAAGCTCCAACTCAGAGAACAATGGTCCAATACAGTTGAACCAAATAAGAAAAGACAACAGAAAAGCTTGTAACAAATGTTTCTCCATCATAAAGCATTCTGTTGAACTTCTAAATTATTAAATAAGTTAAGGATTAGCCATCACTGTTTTGCATATCAAATTATTAATGGGACAATAGAGAAAATTAAGATAATGATGCTTTTGCATATGTCAAAGCCCCTCAGACTTCCTGCTACTTGGATCTTTTCCAGAATCAATATTAATGGTAGTCCCCATTAAAAAAAAAATAAAAAATAAAAAATAAAAACGTTTGGTAGTAAGCAAATAGCATACCTTGATGGTTGCAACAAGGCCCAACCTGAAACACAATGTTACAACATCAGCTTTGGTACAAGTTTAAAAATAGTCTCATTTAAAAAAAAAAAATTAAAATAAAAAAAAAAAAAAAAAAAAAAAGGCATAAGAGGAAATCTTAACTTCGGAGCATCGGGAAGAAGCAGGCATTAGAAATAGGGAAAGGTAATACATAAACCACTCACTAATGAGTAAACTCGGAACCTCTACATCTAGACCAAGTTCAAGACCTATATTTCAATGTTCTCATATAGTTTGGATGCAGATTCAAGAAATACGACCATCATAAGAAACATGTTAAGCATAAGAAACCTCTTCACTAAAATCTACAAGTAATATTATTTTGACATCAAAATTTCATATATTTTATAATTTTTTAGAAGATAGAGAGTTTTGCATCAATTTGTTTTCAACAACAACAAAATCAATCCTAAATTCAGTCAGCTAAATTATGAAAAATATACCTAAACAAATCAAATTTTCATCTTTTATTC
This sequence comes from Pyrus communis, assembly GCF_041283825.1. NCBI lineage: Eukaryota > Viridiplantae > Streptophyta > Magnoliopsida > Rosales > Rosaceae > Pyrus > Pyrus communis. The sequence goes on along the minus strand of NC_142576.1, from coordinate 19,112,953 downwards.
AAATTCAATTCTAATTTCTACAAATCCTCAACCTTCAGCTAAATATTCAGTTTTTATTTTCCATCGTCATAATCATTCCGATCCAACTTCAATCAGAACCCAAAATCTAATCCAAAAAACCAACTCCTTTTCTCAATTGAAAACTCATGAATTTTCCCCAATATCTCAGCAACCGGTCCCATACCTATCAGACATGGTAGCAATGGTTTTGAAGGCCAGTATCAAGCCCCGATCCGGATTAGACCCACGGTTCTGCCACCGACCCAAGGACGAAGACAAGAACTCACCAGAAGCCCCATTAGGCTTGGCTATGACGGTGGACAGCCCGCCATCGGCCAACAAGGGGTTGGTCGGGCCGCCAACACGGACCGGGTCGTTATCGCCCGACTCGTTGGCGAAGGTACGCCACTCCGAGGTCTCGTCGATGGAATGGGATTCCAGCACTAGGCCGCACTCGGAGCATACGGTGTCGCCGGCCGAGTGGTCGAACACGACCTCCGTCTGGCGCTTGCAGTCGGAGCAATAGGCATCGGACATTTCTAGGTATAATAAACAGTAATGTTATGGGAAAATGGTGTTTGGGAGGTGAGAAAATTGGGAGGATGAGAGATTCTCTCCTTCGGCGTTATTGTTTGTTTCTCTCCCTTCCGTTTGTGTTGGGGTGAACTGAGAGAAAGACAGATGTTGAAATGGAGGAGGAAGGAAGAAGGAAAGGGTGAGAGGGCCCATTTATAGACGGATTGGAGTATGAAAGGACTTGGTAGGTAGGAAGATCACGAAGCCTTCCTGACAGCAACCGTTTGGACTTTGGACATGTATTCCTATTCTTTTGGGCAGGTTCTTGTTGGATTGGACTCGATTTCTTGAGTTGGGTTGGATTATGGCATTATTGGACATATCACATGGTTTATTTTTTATTTTTTTTAAACAAACGATATTACCTACATTAAATAAGAGGAAGGGAGTTTAGCCTCACAATTTACTAGCAATAATGTGTTTCAAATTTACTTTTGGTGAGAATCGAACATAAAACCTCTTACTTATAAGTGAAGAGAATTTAGAGCATCTCAAATGAATATAGCAAGGGAAATTTTTGGTTTATCCAACATACAAAATGGGTTTGAAAGAAAAAGAAACCCAATCAAAGTCACCTCCAACATTCACCCCTACCTCTAAAAACCTAAAGACACCCAGTGTTCTTCACCCCTTCACCAACCACCTAGCTAGGCCACTTACACCTACCCTACTACCCACCATCAAAGATCCAACTCTCATCCTACCATAATATAGAAACAACAACTGAACAACATACTTGTAAATCAATTAAGAGATATCATATAATATAGAAGCAATACTTCAACATCATAATGCATGCAAAACTCAAGTTCTTCATCATTTCTTTTCACAAAAATTCAACCATTTTGTGATTTAAACCAATTTGAGGTTGAAACACAATGAATTTAAATCATGCAATAGGAATGACACGGGGTTTAGGCGGTCAAGGGTTGAAGAGAGGTTTGAGAGAGAGGGTGTTTTTGTGGAGGGTTGTGAATGGGATAACCAGAGGTATTTTCACTAATGTCTTCTGTTAAGGGGTTACGCGAGTTACTATAGTTAAGGGTCTTCAATGGCAATACATTATTGTTTTAGCTGTTATGTTGTTATTAGCTTTTATTAGAATATAATGGGTTTTCCGTTTCATAGTAATTACTAGGAAGATATATGATAGTTTTTGTATAAATATAGGTTGTAATATCAAATCAATAAATAATTGAATATACAGTTTCTACATGGTATCTAGAGCCTGAAGTTTTTTTTTCTGCCATGGCTTCAGGTAGTGCGCCCTCTTCAGCCTTTTCCCCTATCTCTATTCCCAATATCTCTCATCTTGTCTCTGTCAAACTTTCTGACACCAACTATCTTGTGTGGGAAAGTCAAGTCAAACCTTTCTTGCTAGGCCAAAATCTTTGGCGTTTTGTTGATGGATCTTTTCCATGTCCTCCCTCTACTTTGCCCTATTCTTCAAGTGATGACAAAACTACTACTCCTCCTCCACCTACACCCAATCCTGAATACACATCTTGGTTCCAAACCGATCAAAGCCTTATTAGTATTCTTCGTGCCACACTGTCTGAAGCTGTTCTTCCTCAAGTCATTGGGTTCTCCACCTCGAAAGATATATGGGATTGTCTCCAGCAAAATTTCTCGCAGCAATCTCTAGCCAATGCTGCCCAACTGAAATTTCGTCTCTTTTCTCTCACCAAAGGCTCCAAAACTATTTCTGACTACCTTGCTCAAGCCAAAAGTTTGGCTGATGAACTCACTGCTATCCAAGAACCTGTGTCAAATTCTGACTTGGTTACTTATGTTCTTCGTGGTCTGGGACCTGATTACCAGATGCTTGTAACGACTCTTCTAAATTTTCCACCACTTCCACATTTTTCTGACCTCCGCACCAAATTGCTTGCTTTTGAGGGGCAACAAGCCTTTGCAGCCCAACTCAATCCTACACACTCACATTTTGCCATGCTCGCAACACGTCCACCGCGTTGCCAGCGCTCATTCCGTGCTCGTGATACCTCTGGTCCACGGCCACCCATCCGTTCCTTTACTAGGCCTCCACAAAACTTCTATCATCACCAGCGCCCTGCCTTCAATGCTCAAGGTCTTCTGGGTCCTTCTCCACCTCGTCAGCCGGTCCAATGTTGGCATTGCCACCAATTTGGACATGTTCAAGCCAAGTGTCCTCAATCTCGTCCCTTTGTCGGCATGCATGTTGCTTCCTCTTCCGATCCCAACTGGTATTGGGACTCCGGTGCTACAAATCACATGACATATGATGCTAAGTTGTTTCCCTCCGTTGCCTCATCTGCACCAAGTGATAATGTTGTTATTGGTAATGGTGACACCCTCCCCATCACTCAGTCTGGTAATGTTTTGATTTCTTCTGGCACTTATGTTTTTCGTCTCTCTGATGTTCTTCGTGTTCCTTCTCTTCATAAAAATATTTTGTCAGTTGCTCAGTTTACACATGATATGCATGTCAATATTACTTTCTTTCCTTGGGGTTATCACATTCGTGACTTACAAACTGGTGTTCTTCTTTTTCAGGGCCTATGTAAAGATGACCTTTATCCCATTTTTCCTACACTCCTGACTGGTCCCAAGACAACATTTTCTTCCGTTGCCGTGTCTTCGTCTCTTTGGCATCGTCGTCTTGGTCATCCTTCCAACAAAGTGCTTGATTCACTAGTTTCTAAATCCTTGTTAGGTTCTACTTCTCGTTTATTGCATTCAAATTGTAGCCATTGTGCGTTATCTAAATCAAGAAAACTTTCCTTTTCGCCTCATGAACACCGTTCCCTTGCACCATTTGATTTAATTCATTCGGATGTGTGGATGTCTCCTGTTCTTTCCGTCTCTGGTTATCGTTATTATGTCCTATTTACTGATGATTCCACTCGATATTCGTGGATCTTTCCCATGCGTCAGAAGTCAGAAGTCTTTGATCATTTTTCAGCTTTTGTTATGTATGTTCAAAATCAATTATCTTTGTCTATTAAACAATTCTAGATTGATGGGGGTAAGGAATATGACAACCTGCAGTTTAAGCATTTTTGTGCTACTAATGGAATAGTGCATCGTTTTTCTTGTCCTCATACACCCCAACAAAATGGATTGGCTGAGCGCAAACATCGTCATATTGTCGATATGGGTCGTACTCTTTTACATACTGCTCATATGCCTCACAACTTATGGGCTGAATCTTTTTGCACGGCAGTCTATTTAATTAATAGACTTCCTACGCCTGTTCTTCATGGGATCTCACCATACCAATCCTTATTTGGTCATTCCCCAGACTATAAAATGCTTCGAATTTTTGGGTGCTTGTGTTATCCATATCTTGGAGATTATGTGTCTAACAAATTACAACCTCGTTCTCTCCAGTGTGTTTTTGTTGGTTACAGTGATAAACATAGTGGGTATCGATGCTTACATCCACCTACTGGACGCCTCTACATTTCACGGCATGTCATTTTTCAAGAAGATCACATTTATTATGCAGCTGCCCCTTTATCAATTTCCTCTCCACCACTTGCCGTTGTTCCCGTAGGCTTCTTGCCCAATCAATCTTCTCAGCTATTTGCCCTGCAACGTGTCCCAAGTCCCATGCAATTGCAGCGAGACCCACCAACTCCATCAGCCACTTGCCCCGCATCCCCCAGCTGTCCTCTTGCCGAGCCTTTTGCAGCGGACCCGACACCACCTGCAGTCCCGTCTGTCCCACCTGTCCCTGATCACACTGTGCCGCCTCAACATCAACTCTCTGCATCCCAAAATTCCATACTGCCAACCACTACCGCAGAATACTCTACAGACCACGGTCATTCCGCTGTTGCTCCACCACCTCGCAGTCCCGTTGTCACTCGCTCGAAGACCGGCATTTTTAAGCCCAATCCTAAATACTAGGCCAACTGCACTACTCGGTATCCTGTTCCTCATGCTTTTGCTGCCTTAGTGGACATGAATGTTGAACCTAATTGCTACACACAAGCATCCCGATCTCCCGAATGGAAACAGGCCATGCTCGACAAATATAATGCACTTATTCAACAGGGTACCTGGTCCTTGGTCCCTCCTCATAATTCCATCAATACGGTTGGTTGCAAATGGGTTTTCAAACTTAAGCGGCGATCTGATGGCACACTTGAACGGTACAAGGCACGTCTCGTTGCCAAAGGGTTTCATCAACAGTCTGGAGTTGATTATTTTGATACTTTCAGCCTTGTCGTCAAGCCTACAATGATTCGCACCGTTCTCTGTCTGGCTGTTTCTTTTCGATGGTCCATTCGGCAGCTCGATGTCAAAAATGCATTCTTGCATGGCTCTCTTTCTGAAGAAGTTTACATGCGACAACCCCCGGGATTTGTTGATCCTGATCGTCCTCACCATGTGTGCAAACTTCATAAGGCCATCTATGGTCTCAAGCAGGCTCCACGGGCATGGTTTCAACGTTTTAGTTCGTTCCTTGTACAGTTTGGTTTCTGTCAAAGTCGAGCTGACACCTTCATGTTTGTTTATCAGGATAATTCTCGTGTTTTGATTTTATTATTATATGTGGATGATATTATTCTGACTGGCAGTGATTCTTCTCATATTAACACCTTTATTCGCACACTGGGAGCGGAATTTGACATCAAAGATTTGGGGCGTTTGCATTATTTTCTTGGCGTGGAGGTTAATTATCACACAGATTCTCTCCATCTTACTCAGAACAAATATACAGTTGATCTCCTCAAACACATCAATCTCTTGGACTGTAAACCTGTTTCCACACCCATGGCTTCGAAAGGTACACTTTCTCGTACTGATGGTACAAAACTTGTTGATCCTACACTTTATCGACACATTGTTGGTGCCCTCCAATACCTTACCATGACTCGTCCCGATATCTCATATGCGGTTCAACATGTAGCTCAGTTTATGGGATCTCCCAGTGATGTTCATTTTGAATCTGTTAAGCGGATATTACGTTACCTCAAAGGCACTCTTGGTTTTGGTCTTCCTATTCGTAGGTCTCATGATTGTTCCTTCTTAATTGCTTATTCCGATGCCGATTGGGCAGGATGTTCTGATACGCGGCGGTCCACATCGGGCTACTGCATATTTTTGGACCCAATCTCATCTCATGGAGTGCCAAGAAACAGCCAACAGTTTTCTCATCCTTGTCATATTAAACCTCATCATGAAGTCATTAGTAGACTCATGCTCATATTGTTTCAACTTCACTAGATCATTGATGGTCACCTCGAGCTCCACCCTATAAAATTGCTCGTGGATAGCTATCTCCATTTGCCTCCAGTTAGCAATAGAATTATGAGGTAACAGAAAGTACCACTGAGAAGCTAAACCAACCAACGAATTCCCAAACAACCTCAACTTGTAGTTAGGATAGTCTTCAAATGCCACGTAATAGTTGGAAAACTTGAAAATGTGGTATCTAGAAAACACATTACAGTATTCCCCACTAAAGGTTGGGAACATGGGCATCTTGAAGTTGAAAGGAAAGGGTTTTGCTCATCAATATACTCCGGGTAGGGCTTCTTATATGTGATCCTGAATAACGGGTGAACCTATGGTTAAGCATTCTAGACCACCATTCTTCTTAGTTCAGCTAACTCATTTCCGAGTTGCTGGTTAGCTGCATTATTGTGAGGGGTTTAAGAAGGCCCCCACTTCGGGTTACGCTTATTGCCTGAAAAAAAAGCCCCTCTTTGTAGTTCTAGCTGTCTTCACCTGACCTCCTCTTCCTTATTAGCCAATGGTGATGGAGGGTTTGCCCACAGCTGTGGGCATACTTTTTCCACTAGACTCTCCAACTTGCTGAGCCATTCTAAGCTTCCTTCATTCTAACCCGATCTGCCCCTACTATCTATTGGGAATAGTAAAGGGTCAGGCAAACTTGGTTCCTGGATCTCTTCTTCTTCTGGTCGACTGGTTTCGGGTTCCACCTTATTATTCCCCTTATCCTTCTTTTCTTCCAACAAAGGAAATAGGGGAATCACTGGTTCTTTCTCAAGGCTCACTTATCTAATCACCTCTCTAGTGAAACCATATCTTGGTGTGGAGTACTCTAACTCCAGCTTTCTTTGCAGAGTTCCTGTTAAGGAATAAAGTCTGCACACTTCTCCTCTGGTCTCCAGAGTGATATTCTCTATAATTCTTAAGACTTGTACCATAGTAGCTTGTAAGTCTTCATTAATAACTTTTCCACCCGACTTCTCAGAAGAAGTTGGGCTTTCCAAAATCGCCAGACCTCGTAGGGAAGGGAAATCTTCTTGGTGGTCTATCATCTTTGCTTCTGTCGGACAATGGGTTTGTCCAAACTCCGTGTTCCACCTGAAAGTTCGCTCATTCCTTCTTCTTGGCATACAAGAATACTTGTAATGCCCCATCGAGTGTGCCAAAACTATGTTCGGGCTATGATTTCCGTTGCACAGCTCCCCAGTGGTTTGGTACTTGGTGTGTTGTCGGGCTGGCTCTTGCTGCTTGGTGTGCTACAATGAGAGTTTGTAGTTAGTTTGAAATGTGCCTTTGTGGGGCCTTAGGTATAGGCCTTGAGGTTCACAATCAAAACTAACAAGGATCTTAGTGTGCCACTGCTATCTCAGTATAACAGATGTTGAATAGATGTGATTTAAGTCAATTACTTAAACCCTAAGTTACTTAAACTTCTTGTTATCAAAGGATTGTCACAGATGGGTTAAGTCTGCATTAAGTTCTTTTTCTTGCCTTATAAACAAGAACTTTAGTTCATAACCTTGTACGTTTAAAACGAAGGGAGTTCAATGCGCTTTTAACCATTTCCTCAAACACAGTTTGTTCTTAATGAAAGCAGGTTTATTAAGTTAACCAAATTCGAATGCAAATAGGACTCTTAGATGGAAAACAGTTGGAAATAACTTGAATATATGTTGAAAAGTACATTAAGCGACATATCTACTAAATGAAAGTACAAACAAAGAGATCCAGACAAGATTTCACCTTGTCGGGCAAGGTCGAACTTCTTGCAACCACTAATCTTTAAGTTTATAGAGGTTGTATGTTAAAAAAGATGGATGGTAAATAGGTTTTACACAAGGGAATGATACTACAACACTAAGGGAAGGTAGCAGAGCTTTTATACAAGGCAAAAGATGGCTTTTCTAAAGGACCTATAGCTAAAAGGACTGAATTTGGACAAGTTTCAGCTTTCTGGGTACGAACTGGCTTAAGAGCAGAGTTTGTATGTCTTTTGATTAGTTGGTTGAGTGTCCTTATCTCTTATGTCTATTTCCTCTTTTATAGACAATTTGGCCCGACTACTTTAACTTTACTCTTGGTCGATGGCTTTCAAAGGGTAGTGAGTCATCATCTATTTACTTGTAATGCCACTAGAAAATGCTTTTTGGCTGATAGTGAGTTGGTCTCTGTCATTTGTCACTTCAATCATAGGCACATAGCCTATGCCTTGGCTGAAAAGGCTTCAGTTTGCTTCAGGCCTCATTGTTGGGCTTCGGGCAAGTTCGACTTGTTTTGACACCTTTGGGCTTTCCCTAATACAAAATCTAATGTTAAATATTAAGCCAAACACGTACATTCATTCAAATTTCAGGTACATCCTCTGAAACTAGTGTGGCATATCAAAATCTGCAAAGCTCAACTTAATAGTTGATCGAAAGATAATGAATTTTTATTTTACATTTTTTTTTCATTTGTTATGGCTCAAAAATCATGGAAGAACCATGATTCTGTACGCATGTATGACGTCATGTTAATCCCAATTATGTTATGAGAATTTATTGGGAATATTAATTTTTAAGTAAGCTTTTACGTAGATTTTAGGTAATGCTCATGTCGTACTAAGGGTTAGTTTGGTATTGATGTGTTTTTTTTTTTTTTTTTAAATAAAAAAAAAACTGTATTTGATTTTCTTTGAGAATAACAGCTGTAAAATAATATTGTTGAGTGTTTGTTAAACTTTTTTTTTTTTTGTAAAAGTGTTTTTAACAAAAAAAAAAAAAGTTTTCTGAGTGTTTGATAAACTTTTATATAAATTACTGTGAATATGTCTAATGACTAAAACATGATATAATATTTAATGTGATATAATAATTATCAGAGAGAATATGTAGGTGCAAATATTGTAAAATATGTGTGAATATATTTGTCCTTTAAAAATTTCATTAAAAGAGCACCGATTACTATGCTTAGAAAAAGAAAAAAAAAACCGCTTTTCTTAGAATGCTTCTACTTTTCTATGTTGTATACTGTCATTGGCAATAGTTAAAAATAAAAAAAATAAAAAAAAAAAAGACACTTTTTTTTTGTTTTACCAAAAACATTTATTTATTTTTTGGTTTTACTAAAAACGTTGATGTTCCAAATTTTTTTAATAAACTGTTTTTTTATTTTTTTCAAAACCATCACAATATCAATCATAGCGCCTAAGTAACGACAAATCTTTTACACCATGCCCATCACGTTCCCTTAAAACCTACATCCACTTCAACACATGAATCAAGACATATAATTAAAAACAGCTTGCTAGAAGGATAGGGTGTGGAAGGTTATGGTCCACTAGGTCTGTATAAACTTTTTGATAGTGGAGACTTTAGGTTACTAAGGACTAAAGTCTAAACTCATTACTTAAAGAGTTTTCTAATATTGGGTAATCAAGTGAGATATTTTATAGTGCTCTTTTTACCAAATAAGTTTTTTTTTTTCAAACGATAAATTTTATTAGATTAAATGTTGGATTAATCACCGACGAAATTTGAACCCTCTACTGTCATGTAATGACTCAACACCTTTTCACTATTGTAGTAAAAAACCCTTGTTATGAATGTGCTTGAAAAAAAAACTAGATTGTGTACTGATAAGATTAAAAAAAGAATACTTACAAAAAATATATGATCCTTTCGTCAATGGACCCTACCGCGGACGAATCAAAAAATTGTTTACACTCTCAAGTATAAATGAAGCTTCTGTAAAAAAATTACAAGATTTGGATAAATAAAATTCGTGGTATCCTTCTTATTATTAATTACTTAGAATTTGAACAAAAAATAAATTCATTTGATTGAAAATCATTAACAACATAAATTTTTTATTTATTAAATTTAATCAATGAATTGGTTGTAAAATACACATCAAATTTAAATTTTAAAAGACTTTTTTTAATTATTGAACACGAACAAGTAAGAATTGATTCAGAGGATCCAATCAAAATTTTAAAATAATTATTTGATGCAATTAGAACTGTTCTCAACGATAAAATGATTAAAAAATCTCTAGAAGTACTACTAATTAAGTTTAGGAACTAAACAGTATCATTTTTTTTTATAGATCATTCGACAAATTTTTTTTTATTTAAAATTTCACTATTTCAATTTAAAATTGGACGATGGGCTCTAGAATCCCCCTCCTCCCCCAAAAAGCCCCACCTCCTCCAAAAAAACATTTCAAGTCCACACCAATTCATTGGGCTCCAGGGGAGCCCGATTGTTCCCCCAGGCTAGAATCCACGGGCCCAGCCTTGAGCTATGTAAGTAAAGCTGACGTCAGCACGATTTATATTATAAAAATTAAAAAAAACTAAAAAACTTATATTTTTTTTTCCGTATAAATTCCTAATCATGCTTTTCAATCTTTGGTTAAAAATCATATCCGAAATAAAAATAAAATTCTTTTATTATTTTATTATAAAAAAAAAAAATTAATACCAATAGCGTAGGCCATTCAGTTTAAGAATAGTGATGCACTTGAACAATCACTATTCCCTACAAGCAGTTACTATTTACTTTGGGGATTGAGTTGCCTATAGACTTTTAGGAGTCGAAAAAGAGGAGAGACCATTTTTTTTCAATTGTGTAAGACACGTGAAACTCTTTCTCCCAGTTACTGGAAATCCCTATATGCATTGTTGTAAGCTTGACAACAACAACTCCAACCCTTCTCCCTCACTTTCCCACCAATTAAATCTTCATCATCTTCCTTGCAACCCATAACTCTAGACTTTCTTACATAGCCTTAACCTTTTTAAGCTCTCTCTCTCATCTTTATAACGACGACCACCAAATATTACTCCTAAGCTCAAGCATAACCAACTCATGCACTCTCATTTGCTATACTAGTGGGTCTTTAGCTCCCACACGTCAAGATCTCATGCCAAGCCTTTTCTGCATCGACTCGTCATCTCCAACCATTTCCAAAGTTGTTAGAAACACTTACCAAGGCCAAATAAGAGTTGTTGGAAAGAACAACATAGCATTCCCTAAGACCTACTTTTACTTTCAAGCTACTCTGGCCCTAGTTCTCACAAACTCACAAAATGGAGGACATGAAAACTTCATTCACCTTTTTTTGGCACAAGTCCACCACAAACATTCGAATTAAAAACTTGACATATTTCGTTTTATTATCCACAATTAGGAGTGTCATAATAAGTTTTTTAATTTACAATATATGTAAAGAGAAAAAATGCTTGTCAAAATCATCACTTAGTACTACAATTTGGTGATATTCCTCTTTATTTGTAAGTGAGAGGTTTTAACATCGAAACTCGTGGATGGTGAATTTAATACCAAATTAGGTTGCCCATTGTGTACCTTAGCCGAACTCTTCTTCCTCTAATGTAAAAATATCGATATACTATAAAATATTTGTCAAAATCAAGTGCACGTTGATATGAAAACTTTTCTTAATAACATATAAGCCAGTGACCTAAAATGCATGACTCGACAAATAGCAATAAAATTTTCCATAGTTCAGTTGTCTGACACTTGATTTAGAGAAATAGATAAAATTTTGATAGAGTAGTTTGGGAGAAAGATTGGATTGAAAAAGGGACAAAAATGGACTAACTCAAGTATAGGGTGTTTCTCATCCCTAATCTTCCTCCTATAGTGACATTTTCAAGTGGTTAGTGTAGGGCATAAACTAATCCCAAAAATTCTAGAGGCGACACGTGGACTGTTGCTCAAGAAATACAAGATTGCCCTCATTAAATGGGCAGGTTCCTCAGATACTCACACGTGCAGCTAACACCCTTGAAGGTTCCCCCGCAGCTCCCTCGCAGCTCACTTGCCCTTGGCAAGGAAAAGTCAAAGTATTAAAGATAAGGATAAATTACCCAAATCCCATATTTAATACATTCCCAACTGAAAATTGACTTCACTCGAGTAAGTAATCCATATTTAAATCAATTAGGGATAATTACTCCATTATCACATGATATTATTTCCTATTTAATATCTTGAGAATATTTCTCCATAAAACCTTGGCCAATAGGATACCACCATGTGTAGGGTAAAATCCTAACACCATGGCCAACCACTCCCCTATATATACCCTATCTTCTGCCAAATTTCGATAAATTTTTGCTATCCTTAAAAGCCCTAAACACTTTATTTTTCTCAAAGAAACTAACTTAGGCGTTGAAGATCTATTGGCCTAAGCCACCCCACCCCACCCCACCCCCCCCCCCCCAAAAAAAACAAAAAAAAAAAAAAAAAAAAAAAAAAAGGAAAACCTCCTTGATCAAAGGTGTTGATTGTTTTGCATGTGCATTTTTGTTAAAGTTAGAGATGACAAAAATTTGCATCGACAATTGGGTTTTTGTAAATGAAATACAAATGTTATTTAGTTACAGTAACACACACGTTTTATGTATTATTTGGTACAATATTTCTTAATAATTGTGGTTGCCACTTTTTGAGAAAACCTATATCATATACCAAAGAAGCATTTTTTTTTCTTTCATGCAGATATGTAAGTTTCAATTCATACAATGTGCATAGTAGTCCTATACCAAGCACTTATGTATGAGTTTAGTAAGGATTATGAAATTCTTTTGGTTTGGTAAGGTTATGCTAATCTCTTTAGGGCCTTGATTATTTGTGAAATGTTGGAGGATGAACGCACATTTACATTTTTTTAAGAATGTTAGCTACCTTTTAGAAGTGTAATTGTTTATCCCACACAACATCTTTTAAAAGTGACTCAAAATTAGAGTCATTTAGCTATATAACTGGAATGAAGATCCTCTTTGTGAGAATTTTGGGGATTCTCAAATCGTATCCATTTATCGTACATCATGCGGCTAGTTTTTGGCAAGTACTATTCATATTTATTTTTTTTTTAAATATTTCAAATAAAGGTAAATTACATAAAAATACCTCAACTATGAGTCGCATAATAGTTTCATACCTCATTTTTTTTAAATATTGCAATGTCATATCCCATCTTATAAATTTGTTGTAATGTCATACCTCTGTTAACTTTTCTGTTGATTTTTCTTTTAAATGCTGATGTGGTATGAACAGGACCACTCATTTGCTAATTGAAATAAAAAATTAATTAATTAATAATAAAATATTTGTTATTTATTTAACAATTAAAAAAATTTGAAGGATTTAACAATTAAAATTGATTGAAAACAAATAATTTTGTGGGTCCCTCCATCCCAATCTCTCTCTTTCTCCCTCACCTCCCATCGCTCACATCTTCTTCTTCTCTGTGTTCATAGAGAAGCCAAGCCCAAAAAGGCCACCCACCAGACCACCACCACAACCATGTCACTCTCTCTTCTTTGCTCCCTCAACGTTTAACTCCCCAATTTTTCGAACCTCTCATCTTCTCTCTACAACAACACAGATGGCGTCACTACAACCTCGCGGTTTCCTGATGAAAATCCGGCAATTCCTCGTTAAATTGGACAATACTAGGACCACGGATCACTTCCCCTTCATCCTGAGGTTTAGATTAGAGCATGGGAGGCTCGAATCTACCTCGATTTCGCGAGAAACCACAAACCAAGTTTTGGGCTAACAAACTCAGGCCATTATCCAGCCATGATTTTGCCAAAAAATGGTATATTTCTATTCATTCTTCTATGATCTTCATTTTGAGATAAAAATTTCATGTGTTTTGGTAGAGATTTGAGGTTAAACGGAGCATAAATTTTTCGGCCTTCTTCCTGGAAGAATTCGGCGGTTGCTACAGTGCAACCTGCAATCCAAATTAAGTTGATTGAATCACACGGACAACGCGGCAATAGAGCAACGGACGACAATAGTGCAACGGACGAACGGTGAGTCGTTGCAGAAATCGTCGACTAGTGGGTGGTCGTTTTTTGGGCTTGATTTCTCAGTGAACATAGAGAAGAAGAAGATGTGAACGATGGGAGATGAGGGAGAGTTTCAGGGAGAAGGAGAGAGATTGGGATGAAGGGACCCACAAAATTATTTGTTTTTAATCATTTTTAATTGTTAAATCCTTCAATTTTTTTTAATTGTTAAATAAATAACAAATATTTTATTATTAATTAATTTTTTTTATTTATTTCAATTAGCAAATGAGTGGCCCTGTTCATACCACTTCAGCATTTAATGGAAAAATTAACAGAAAAGTTAACGGAGGTATGACATTCTTTTGAACAAATTTATAAGATGGGGTATGACATTGCAATGTTTAAAAAATGAGGTATGAAATTGTTATGCGACTCATAATTGAGGTAGTTTTATGTAATTTACCCTTAAAATAATTTCTGACTGCACGATGTACGATGAACGAACACGATTTGAGGATCCCCAAGATCCTCACAAAGAGGATCCAAAGAGGATCCTCATTCATATAATTGTTATCAAATAAATAAAGAAACATAATATTTTTAATTAAATAATAAATGATTAAGTACCTAAAACTCTCCAACATTTTAGTGTCATTCCAAATTATTTTCAACATTTTAAACATTCCAAACAGGTATCTAACCTATTGAAAATGTCATATTTGTTAAGCCCCAGTTAATATTAACATAGATTTTATTCAAAACGACCACTTAGGTATATCATGGTCAACATTAATATTAGTTGGAACATAGATTATATAATATGGAACCCCATGATCAAATAAGTATTGATTGAATAAAAAATGAACTCAAATTGAAATTACATTAGGAAGGCAATCTCCTAACAAAGAAGAGGGTTAAGAATTTAGTTACGATTGCAAGGAGCTTGTGTGATTTCCTCATTCTCCGGTTCTTGGCTTGTAAAGTTTTCAGTTCTTCTAATTGAGCGGTGAAGATAGTGGTGGCCACATCATGATAGTACATACCATTTTAGCAACCTCTATTACCTTCTTCTCAATGTTGGTGACTTGAGTTGTAGGTGGATTGGTGGTTTTGTGGTGGAATTGGAGGTGATGGCATGATGGGGTGGTGGTGACCATTAGTTGGTGGAGGTTACGCCTCCATGACCTTCTATAATTTTGGAGACAAAATAAGCCCTAGCTAATTTAACAGATTTTTAATTGGGGCTTAACAATTATGACATTTTCAATAGGTTGGATACTTATTTGGAATGTTTAAAAATGTTGAAGCCAATTTAGAATAACACTAAAAGGTTGGGGGTTTTAAGTACTTAATCCAATACTAAATTACACCCTATTAATCTATGGCTAAATAATTGTAATACCCCGTATTTAAAAAAATGATTATATATGTGTGTTTGTATGTGCGAAGTTATTTTTATGTAATAATTTTATTGGGTTTCTTTTTACATGCTATGTGTACAAGAACTTATACTTTTGATATGTATACTAGTGTCAACATAAGTTCATTTTGCTACAAGATTATTTCAAAAACTAACTAGTATTATTTCATGTTCATATGTAATTAGAGAGTAAAGAGTATGTATCATTCATCACTCTAAAATAAGAGGTGGAAGTCTACTTAAGGGTGAGCTGGCAAGTTTGTAATCATAAGGAATTTAGTAGTTAATGATTGGTGATTATTCACCACTCTAAAAGGTGGAGGTGGGATGTCTATGACTTTGTACGGGTGTATATTAGCATGCATGATGCAATATTTTGTGGTATTAGGAGTGCTCACTCACTAGTCTAGGGGAACCTCAATCATTTGAAAATATTCTCTCTTCAATGTTACTCAAGCAAGCTTCCAAATACTCCAATGAGATTGGAGCTTTTACCAAACTCTATTTGTATGCCTATCGATTGTAAACTTACCCATGTGTTTTGATCTAGGAATAAAACTTAAGCTAAAGCTCAACGTGGCCTTAGATGCTTGTATCCACCTTGCATGATATTGATTAACTTAACACTTGTCTCTTTGCCATTTGAACACATACCATTATCAATGATTTGGTTAACATTTGGTGTGTTTCCATTGGAACACATAATAAGGCTAATGATTAGCTTAACAATTGTTTTCTTTCTATTGGACCACATATCATGGTTAATGATTGGTGATGATTCATCCCCCAAATTTGGAGAGATGGGATTCTATATTCCTTAGAGTTTGGACGTGGCCTTTATGTATTTGTCCACATGCATTGTAATAATGATCAATTACTAATGTTTCCAATGATTGATGTCCAAGTGTTGCAAAAGAATTGAAACGTGTCCCTAAAGGCTTAATTGAGGATTCCATTTCTTTCTCCATAAAGGCAGAGGAAGGAAAGAACACAAGAGGAGGAAGACACCAGCAAGAACCTAGCAGCAACAAGAACGATCTCTCCTTCTCAGACCATTCTCGCCACCATCCCTTTCTTTTACCTTATGTAAAGGCTCTAGGCCATCTTCATTGTATTTTGTAAATCTCTCTTACATAGTGAAAACACAAATGCATATGTAACTTTATTGGACGTGGACGATTTGGTGAACCACTTAAATATGTGTGTTCCTTTGTCTAATTGCAATAAATTTGAGTTGAGCAAACCATTTATTAATAAAACACTGAGTTTTTAATAGAAACTTAATGGAAAAGGAGGATCGACTCAAGGAGGAATTTGTAACATATTGCTTATCATTTACATTAAAGATTATTACTTTATTGTTAATATTATGATTATATTACTCTTGTTACTAACAATTTAATTAGTGTTGCAAATGTTTTAGAGCATATGATTATTGATATCCTTGTTACATGGCATGTACATAAGCATTCTTATAAAGTAAGAAAAAGAGTTAAGTTGTGCTTGAGATGTGAGGATATTCACGGGCTGAAGTTTGCCTTGAATATAAAAGAATGAACCTTGTATATTTCAAGCGTCGAGGGAAGGGCTTGAATATACAATTGGGCGTCAGGGGAAGTGCTTGTATAATAAAGTGGAAACTGAGAATTTAATTACAAAAATTGGGTTTAAGGGATGAGCGGGAGTTAACTCATATTCTAAGGTATTCAGAGCCAAGTGGTATAAGTATGGTATGGGACGTGCAAACTTGGATGCCTTAGGTACGTGTTAGCGGGATTAGAAAGGAGTGAGTGAATTCATGCATCTCATTGCATACATTTTATGTATTTGCAAGAGCTACTCATTTAAATTATTATTTTAGGTGGTACTTTTATTATGAATTAATTTTGTATACTAATATTTTATTTCCGCTACGTATTCAATAAATTATATGTGGCAAACTCAAGTTTTATCATGTAAGATTTTGTGATGTGATGTATTGTGTTTCAGTTATTAATCAATTTTAATTTTATTTTCCACCATATCTTGGTTTGGATTTTATTTCTATAGCTAAGATATGGCTCACACCCTAACTCGTGAATAGTCTTTATTCACAGATCGAAGCGTGACAATAATTTCCATGTTAACTAATTAATATATAATCTTCAAAGTGTGCCTTAAAAAATAGCTTGGGTCCGTCTAGTAATGTTTAACAAAATGATTTTTGAAGAATGATTTCTCAAAACGAAAACGTCAAATAGAATTTGACATTTTATAATCAAAGAATGTGTCTGATAGTTTAAATTAGCATAATTTTTTGGAAAGAAAATAATAATGTTTGGTAATAATGTTATTGTGGTAATGGTGGGAGTAAAGAAAGACAACAACGGTTGGCAAAACGTTGCCACCAGAAAGACGCCTTCATTGTCCTTGTTTTGTTTAAGAGCAATTCCACCGTGGGCAATAGCCCGGTGGACTCACTCTCAAACAGGACGACAAAGTCCGAGCAACTTGGTCCAGCGTGTGCTAGCGATGGAGCCCGAGCGGGTTCGTGGGAGAGGCCTGACAGGAGTTGCCAGCCCGAAAGGCATGTGACGCAAGGCTGACGTCAGCCACATGGTGGACGGGCCTGGACAGCTCTTTGCGGACATTGATCTTGACGCCAATATCCAGGAGACGGAAGGCGAGCTTCTCGCTGACGCCGGTTTTCCCATTTCTTTATACTCTCTCCTTTTCTTCCCAAAAAATAAACAATACAATTTCTTGAAGTTCACAAAGGGGAGAGAGAGAGAGAGAGAGATGGTGCAGATAATTCCCATGGCATTTTCAAGTAGACCCTCGCTATCCACGCTGAGGTTCGCCGGAGCTTCTCGCCTGGGCTTTTCCTTCACTTCCTTCACGCCTTCCCGGCAACTCGCTTGCTTCCAACTCAACTTCAATGGTGGTTTACACCGTGATGGTCCGATGACGCATGCAACAGTATAGTTAGGATCCTTTAGTCCCAGAGATTAAGGTTTCATGGTTTTGGAGTTTGATTTGTTTAATTTTCGAAGAGAAAAGTGGGTGAGAGCTCTCAGAAAGGGAAAACAATGAGGGAGAGGGGAGTGAGAGAGTGGGAAGGAAGAAGAAAACAAAAATGGTAGAAGTTTCGGGAAGAGATTGGAAAAGATAAATTAATAATATAATATTAATTTATACAAATTAAGTAATATAATATTAATTATAAATAAAAAAATACTAATATTTTATTGCCTATTGCCAGGGCTATTGAACTGCAACGGTGAAGATGCAAAAGGTGGTTACTATTCATTAAATGCAGTTACTGTGGATAACATAGTATATTGCCCGGGGGGGAGGGTTCCCATGCTGGAACTGCTTTAAGTTGTGACAAAATATTCCGAACAGTTATACAAATGCATGACAGCACTGTGGTTGCCTTGCACCGGATCAATCAGACCAGCTGAGAAGGTGTACCAAATGATAACAAAGTATTGGAGATTCAGTAACACAACTTTGCCAGAGGTGGTTACATAAGATATTAAAATAAAGTAATGCTAAAGAAATTAAAAAACAAGTGATGTGATTGTTGATGATTGGATTATTATTAAGTATTGATTAACGTGCTTAATTATTATTTATAGGTGGCACATCATCTGGTTTACAAATCTAGCTCAAAATTTTATTCTCCCCAACATTATCGTAAAGATAATCAATTGAAGTTGTTATAAACACATTTGAGTTCTTTTCTTATTTCACTTTTTTTTTAATATTTTTATTTTACAAAAAATGCATTCCAGTCTTTGTTAATATAGCGATATATTTTAGACATGATAAATGGATTGTATTTGTCGTGCATGTTATTTCGTGTCAAATTCGTTATTTTCATAGATTGTGTCGTATTAAACATGTTATCTTAATGGGTTGACCCGATAATAATCTAACATGTTTACAGGTTGACCCGATAATAATCTGACCTGTCTACAGGGTAATCTAAAATTTTTTGTTTTCGTATCGTTATGTGTCGGTTTAACAAGTCGTGAAAAAAATTTGTTAAGCCTAATATATTTACACTAAGAGGTGGGGCCTAGGATAGGCCATTCAATGGAAACTATAATAATTTAGTATCGAATTTATTATTCACAAAATTTAAACTTGTAACCTTTTATTTATAAGTAAAAAAGAAAAGTTGCTTGATTGATCGGATGATGTTTTAGTTTTTTATTTATTTTTATTGTGGGAGGCATGCTATTTGTTCTACGTATTGAATTGTTAGTCAACCTGGCCTGAAAAAGACCCCCAAAATAATAATGAATATTTAAAAGTTGGAAAATTATCTGATCTTTGTTTTGGATAAATGAAAATGGAAAGTTTCTAGGTAGAGGGAAGAATTGAATCAAATAAGAACCAAATATGAGTAGTTCAAATGTCAGTAGTTCAAATAAGAACGAGTCAAATAAGTACATATTGTTCTCTTGTTAGACCATTTAATATGTTATCCTATTAAATCGTTAACAAAAATATTTACACATGACCATACACCATCTATATATAAAACAAGAATGTTCCAAGTGATGATTTAATTGGTGTTGGAGCAGTTACGTTTTTATTTAATAATATATATGTTTATATATTTATGTTTTGTTTTATTACCCATATTATATACATAACGTTTGTTTTATTATCATTATTCTATGCATAACAGCCAATTGATTTTGCCTTTTCAATGAAATAAGGAGTTACAGTTTTTTTGAAACTTGCCATTGACTTTTCAATCAGATAAGGAGTTATCTCCTTTTAAGTTGGAAAAGATGGGATTCCTTCTCTGAATAGAGAAGAAGATCAAGTCTATTTACATAATTGATTTGGATGTTTTGATTTTGTCCGTTTTATTTTCTTCTACATTTGATACCCTACGGTTTTGTTTTGATTTCCTACAGTTTTGCACCCCAAATAACTCCTTTGTCTTTCTTACGGTTTTTCCATTCCAACATCTCTTTCTTTACATAATATATATATATATATATATATATATATATATATTAGTCCCAAGTATCACAGAGAAAGAAATAAGAAAAAAAATACAAGTTTTACATATATTGAGTTAATAGCAACATATTGAAAGGGTGTGAGTTCGAAGGTTCTTCCGGTGTGCAAGGAAGAATCTTATCAGAAGAATAAGGTTTTGGGCTATTTTATCCTGGGGACGACGTGGTGTTTGTGAAACTGCTTGCACACTTTGGACAGAGTCGCGAAACATCTTAAAGAGAGCGACTTAGTCCGTGACTCATCCCAAGAATCATTCACCACTCAAGACTTCTACATTTTTCGGGTAACTTCGTTCCTTTCTATTTCAGTTTACAACAATTTTAAGATGGTAACAATCTACCATGGAATCTGAAAACAACACCACATTGGACCTTAACAAGCCTTCCAAGTTTGAGGGTCTCCAGAAGATGTTATTTTTTCTCACCACAAAAAAATTGGCTTCATTTTGCACCACTGTCAAACCAACTCTCCCTGAAGAGCCCACTATTGAACAAACCAAAGCTTCAAAAACTTGGATTGAAAATGATTTTCTTGCTAAGAATTATATTCTTAATGGATTGTTTGATGACCTTTATGATTACTACTCTGATTATGTTACTGCTAAAGATTTATGGGAGGCACTTCAAAAAAAATATGACACTGAGGAAGCTGGGGCTAAGAAATTTGATGTTAGTCATTATTTGAAATATCAGATGGTTGATGATAAATCTGTTGAAGCACAATCTCATGAATTACAGAAAATTGCTCATGAAATTATTTATGAAGGCATGGTTTTAGATGATCAATTTCAGGTTGATGTCATCATTGATAAATTGCCACCAACCTGGAAAATTTTCAAGAACTCACTCTGCCACAAGACAAAAGAGTTCTCTCTGGAAAGCTTGATCACTCGACTTCGCATTGAGGAAGAGGCCAAGAAACAAGAATTAAAGAAGGAATTATGGTCGTGTCAAGCAACTAGAAGGCTACCAACTTCAATCGGAACTAGACTCTAGCTGTGCTGAAGCCAAATGGGAAGAACATGAAGATTCAGAACAAGAATCACAACAAGCGCCTCAACAACAACACAAACAAGGTTCAGAATCAAAATCCCTCTCATCCTTAGAATAGGTACCAACCCCCCTCATGTGCTGCTTCTGATTTGAGACTGCTTGAATGCTATAATTGTCACAAGTTGGGCCATCTTGCCCGGAATTGCAGAAATAAGAAAAGCCCTGCTTCATAGGCAAATCTTGTTGAAGAGCAACTGATTGCAATGATATCAAAAATCAACTTTGTTGATGGATCCGAGGGGTGGTGGGTGGACACTGGCGCTTCTTGCCATGTTTGCTATGATCGTTCCCTTTTCAAGACCTATTCTGTGGCTGAGGGAAGGAAGGTGTTGTTGGGTGATTCACACTCAACTGATGTTGTTGGTACTGGAGAGGTGGAGCTGAGGTTCACCTCTGAAAAAACCATGATACTGAAAGATGTGATGCATGCTCCAACGATAAGGAAGAATTTGGTCTCTAGCTTTCTGCTCAACAAGGCTGGATTTACTCAAACCATTGGAGCAGATATGTATACTCTTACTAAAAATGGGGGTTTTGTGGGAAAGGGATATGATACTGATGGAATGTTTAAATTGAATGTTGATGTTATTAAAATGTAATAATTGAGTCACTTGATGCTGATTTTTATGAGAATAAAGTTCCTTTAATCTTCGAAATAGTGGGGGTTCTAATTCTTCTAAAATTTATGAACCTATTGATAGATACCCCTTTATGGGAAGAAATCGATTCCAGCAGTTTTGATCCATTGTGATAGCACAAAGTAATCTCTTATGGAAGTGTAAGAGTGGAACATATATGGTCTGAAGAAAACTTGGTTGATCCTTTGACAAAAGGACTAGCATGAGAAAAGGTTTGGAAAACCTCGAAAGGGATGGGACTATAACCCGTAGAAAACTAAGTCATTTGTGATAGCAACCTAACCTATAGACTGGAGATCCCAAGAAATAGGTTCAAAGGGTAATAACAAGTCACAAGTGATATGAGTGAAGTCTTGTTAATTTTAATTTGGAATATTATTCCATGTTCATACCCAAGAAACATGACATCCTGCATCGTTTTTAGGTTGAGAATTTGTCTCTTAGTAAGGTCTATACTCTATGTTGGGTGGGATATCTAGCTATAAGAATATCCTTGATAGTTTTACCTATGTGAATGTGGAAGTGAGGCCACTTCCTATGAAATCTTGGGCAAGTTTCTAGAGCGTTCACTATACTGGGATATAAGCACAAGGCCGTAATGTGATGACTTTTTGAACTTCACCTTAATAAAGTTATGTGTGTGGTGTTGTCAGAGATAGATTTCAAAACTATAAGTTACTCTAGTATAATCTAGATCACTAACACTATGTACAGATTCAAGTTGAGAAACGCCTTTACTTATGCAATATATGTATTTTTTTTTTTAAAATAAAAACAAGTGGGGATTGTTGGAGCAGTTATGTTTTTATTTAATCATATATATGTTTATATATTTATGTTTTGTTTTATTACCCATATTATATACATAACGTTTGTTTTATTATCATTATTCTATGCATAACAACCAATTGATTTTGGCTTTTCAATGAGATAAGGAGTTACAACTTTTTTGAAACATGCCATTGACTTTTCAATCAGATAAGGAGTTATCTCCTTTTAAGTTTGAAAAGATGGGATTCCTTCTTTGAATAAAGAAGAAGATCAAGTCTATTTACATAATTGATTTGGATGTTTTGATTTTGTCCGTTTTGTTTTCTTCCGCATTTGATACCCTACGGTTTTGTTTTGATTTCCTACAGTTTTGCACCCCAAATAACTCCTTTGTTTGTCTTACGGTTTTTCCATTCCAACATCTCTTTCTTTACATTATATATATATTAGTCCCAAGTATCACAAAGAAAGAAATAAGAAAAAAATACAAGTTTTACATATATTGAGTTAATAGCAACATATTGAAAGGGTGTGAGTTCGAAGGTTCTTCCGGTGTGCAAGGAAGAATCTTATCAGAAGAAGAAGGTTCTGGGCTGTTTTATTCTGGGGACGACTTGGTGTTTGTGAAACTGCTTGCACACTTTGGGCAGAGCCGCGAAACGTCTTAAAGATAGCGACTTAGTCCGCAACTCATCCCAAGAATCATTCACCACTCAAGGCTTCTACATTTTTTGAGTAACTTCGTTCCTTTCTATTTCAGTTTACAACAATTGGATCTTCCTCTTACACGTAAACGAGTACATAATTAAGTTTTGGAATAATTAATACATGTTACCATCTCAAGCCATAAAACAATAAGAAACAACGGGTGCATAGTAGCAAAGGTCCCTAGATTTTACCCCATGTTTAATTTTCGTCCCAAAGTTCTCTATTAATTTCTCTCGTCCTCCAACTTAACTATGTTTTATATGAGTAGTCATTTCGTCAAATTTAAAGGTATAATCGTATTTTCATACAAAAAAAATCTAAATTTTTTAAAAAGAGAATAGCTTGGCTCCTTAAGGTTAAGGAGGAGTTCCTCCTCAAAATACTTTGTGGCCTATTCAAAGAATTTCGTGCTTATGATTGGAACCATTCATATTATAGATCACTATGTAAAGATCATCTCTGCAAAAAATAAATTAAAACTAAGATTGTTTAGTCAATCTTTAAGGAATTCCGATCAGAAGCTCAAAGTTCTGTAAATAGATCATAAGGTATATTAATGAGAAGTTCCTCCTCAATCCTTGAGAAGCCAAGTCTTTCTTTCTTTCTTTCTTTTGTTTTTTTTAACAAACAATATTATCTATACTAAGAGCAGTTCCACCGTGGGCAATAGCCCAGTGGACTGGCTTTTAAACAGGGCGAGACAGGGCCAGAAAGCCCGAGCAACTTGGTCTAGCGTGCGAGAGATAGGCCCGACAGGAGTTGCCAGCCTGAAGGGCATGTGCGCAAGGCTGATATCTGGGCGACGTCAACCACGTGGTGGACGGGCCTAGACAGCTCTTCGCGGAGGTCGATCTCGACGCCGATATCCCGAAGACGGAGGACGAGCTTCTTGCCGACGCCGGTGACTCCACCACACCACTAGGCCTTCTCATTTCTTTATTCTCTCTCATTTTCTTCCCAAAAAATAAACAATACAATTTCTTGAAGTTCACAGAGGGGGGAGAGAGAGAGAGATGGTGCGGATAATCCCATGGCGTCTTTAATTAGACCCTCGCTATCCACTCTGAGGTTCGCCGAAGCTTCTTGCCTGGGCTTTTCCTTCACTTCCTTCACTCATTCTCGGCGACTCGCTTGCTTCCAACTCGGCTTCAATGGTGGTTTACACTATGATGGTTTGATGATGCATGCAACGGTATAGCTAGGATCCTTTAGTCCCAGAGATTAAGGTTTCATGGTTTTGGAGTTTGATTTGTTTAATTTTCAAAGAGGAAAGTGGGTGAGAGCTCTCGGAAAGGGAAAACAATGAGGAAGAGGGGAGTGAGATAGTGGGAAGGAAGAAGAAAACAAAAATGGTAGAAGTTTAGGGAAGAGATTGGAAAAGATAAATTAATAATACAATATTAATTATAAATAAAAAATTACTAATATTTTATTGCCTATTGTCAGGGCTATTGAGGTGCAATGGTGGAGATGCAAAGGGCGGTTACTGTTCATTAAAGGCAGTTACTGTTCACTGGTGGATAACATAGTGTATTGCCTGGGGGGAGGGTTCCCACGCTGGAACTACTTTAAGGGGTAGGGGAGTGGACTAAGCCTCACAATGGACTAGCAATAATGTGGCTCAAAATTCGCCTTTAGCGAGAATCAAAACTAAGACTTCTCACTTACAAGTGAAGATAAATACCATTTAGACGGTAGTACTAAGCAGCAAGTCTTTCCCTTTAAAAACTTCATTTATTTTTTATGTTTTATTTTTTTGTGGATGAAATTCGTTTTTGTATTATTTTATTTTATGAAATTCCTATTTTATCTCTCAACTTAATGGAAAGGTTGACAGAGTTAACGAAAAGGACTATGCAAGTGGCCTTTTACTACAATGGTGGAAAAGAGTTGAGCCCCTACATGACGACATGGGTTTGAACCCCGTCAGTGACTAATCTAATATCTAATCTAATAAAATATATTGTTTGACAAAAAATAAAATAAAATAAAAAATAACTACGAGTGCATCAAATGACATAATTGATGGATGAGAAAAACTATTAGTAGAGTTCAGGGACGAAAACTAAACACGTGATATAGATCAATGCCCTTTGCTACAATTTAGCCAGAAACAATTATTATATTTTTATAAGAAGGAACAACTTGTTTAGGGATAACTATAATGGGGCGCCAGGTTTAATTCACATGTTTTATTTCCCTAAAAGCAGATCACAAAAAACACTATTTATCACTAATGTGACATTAATTTTCACTCTACAAATATCGTAATCGAAATTATTCACTCACTTATCATCTTTAAATAAAAAAAGTTCAATTGATTTGGAGATTGTTTAGTTTGTCATAAATCAAAGATGTGACTGTCACATCCCCGCCTAGGCGGGACCACTTCCCGGGCCCAACTTCACCGTAGCACGATATTGTCCGCTTTGGAGCCCAACCACGCCCTCACGGTTTTGTTTTTGGGAACTTGATGCGAGAATTATACGCACACAAATTAAACCCTCTTTTTGACAATTGTAGTATAAGTATAAGTAGGGATCGTTCTGGACCGGGGATTAGGAGGGATTGTTAATCACTTGGATTTGACTAAAAAACGTAAAAACACAATATAAAACACTATACTGGACTCAAAGAATTCAAAAATACTTTAAAACATAAACTAAACAGATTCTAAGCACTAAAGAACAAGAAAGTAAAGGGGGGGTTTGATTTGACGAAATTAACTAAATTGCACAAATTGTAATTAAAGGCAAAACGTAAATATGAATGTGATGAAAATATGGATGATGGAATAGCCAAGGGGTTCTTCTCCACACATGTTACACTTGCATACAAGATTGATTCTCAGTTGGTCTTTCGATAAATTATGAAACTCAACACTCCGGGTTAATTAGGTCCGCTTAAATTAACCGTCAAGTTTTCCTTAAGTTAATGAATTGGATGGGTTTGCGCAACGCAATTCACAACATTCTCCAAAAGTCCTTTACGTGAACAGCACAATAAAGATACAATCAAAGATCATTAAGCATTATGAAAACTATAAGTGTTGACGAGGCATTCGTTACTATGATGAGCATGAAACTCGTGCCAAGAATTCATTTAACGCGATTGTTTATAAGCAACCTCCACTACTTGTGAATATAAGTTCGTAACGATTAGGTGAAACTCACTTATATTCTAGTGTCATATTCATGCATGAAAATTAAGCGCGCATTCTTAATAAACATACATAAATAAGTTATCAATCAAACGGTTAAACAAATTGAATCCACAACTTATGAAATTCCAACGAAAGTTAATCAATTCATATTGCAAATATAAACATAGTTTCGAATCACCCCCTAGCTAAAGGGGGTTTAGTTCGTCATAACTTTGAAATCAAAGAAACACCTAAACATTCCAACAACTCAAACTTGAATTGTATGAACGTTTAGGCACTCTTCTCTTCCATTCCTCATACGTACAAAACAAAGAGAATTGAAATTAAACATTGAAATCAAAGAAACACCTAAACATTCCAACAACTCAAACTTGAATTGTATGAACGTTTAGGCATTCTTCTCTTCCTCGTTGTTGTAGCACAAGGTTTAAGGATAAGTTGTGTGATGGTGTGAAGTGTTTTGGAGGGATGGGAAGTGGTTGGATAGTGGCTGCAATGGAGGAGAAAAACTGCACAAAATGGAAGGGGATACACGGCAAGGGATGTGTGTTTGTGTTGTGTGTTGTGTGGTGAATGGAATGAATTGTATGAATGCATTGCATGGTTTTATAGGGAGAGAATGGATGGGAGAACATGTGAATGGCAGCTAGGAATGATTAAAGAAGGGAATGCATGTGTAATGACAACTAGATTGGTTGGTGGAAATCTGAAAATGCAAATGGGAATGCTGGAAATGCAAGGGATGCCACGGCAATGTGGGGTTTGGTGTGCATGTGGCTGATTTGTTTGTTGGGAAAGCATGTGGATACAAGCTAGGGTGAATGATTAGGAATGCATGTGGATTAAAGAGGGAATATGGAAGTGAATGTGCAGAAAATGATAGGATGAATGCATGTGGCTGCAAGGTTGTGTAATGATGGAGGAAAATGGGATGGATTTTTCACGGCAAGGGTGTGTGTGTGTGCATGTGGCTGATTTGTTTGTTGGTTAAAGATGCTTGTGGATGAATTATACAATGGGAAAGTATGTGATTGACAACTAGGATGAATGGTGGCTGCAATGATGAAGTGTAATGGCTGAAAATGGGATGGATTTGCAAGGGCCACGGCAAGGAATGGGTTTGTGTGCATGTGGCTGCAATGTTGTGTAATGATGGAGGAATAAGTGCATGTGGTTGAATTGGTGGTGAATGTGCATGGCAAAGAATGGATTTGGCTGCAATGGTGTGTAATTGGGCTAGGGTTTAAGTGCATAAAATGGACCCAAATTGCTCCCCCTTGCATGGCAAGGAATGGTGTTTGTGTTAAGCCCATGGCAAGGTGTTATGTAATTGGGTTAGGGCCATTGTTTTGTGTCCTCAAGTGCATACAAGGCCTTCAATTTCATCCACACTTGGGCTCCAAGCATAAGCTATCCATCCTTAGCCCAATAGTGCTCCAAAAGGCCCCAAAACACTCCACAATGCATCATTTCGTCAAACACGTCTTATGATCCTGAAAACACACAAAAGAAGCATAAAGGACTAAAATAACTAAAGAAACATAACGTAAATGTACGAGAACAAGCCATTTAAGTCGCATGAATATGCTCCTATCAGAACTCACACGAGAACTTCCCGATGGGTCACCCATCATGGGATTGCTCTAGCCCCATTCTTACTTAACTTCGGAGTTCCTACAGAACCTGAAGCCAGTGAGCTCCCAAAAGGCCTCGTGCTAGGTAGAGATGAGAATATACATATAAGGATCACTCCCCTGGGCGATGTGGGATGTCACAATCCACCCCCTTAGGGGCCCGACGTCCTCGTCGGCACACCACGGCCAGGGTTAGGCTCTGATACCAAATTGTCACATCCCGGCCCAGGCGGGACCACTTCCTGGGCCCGACTCCACCGTAGCACGATATTGTCCACTTTGGGCCCCAACCACGCCCTCACGGTTTTGTTTTTAGGAACTCACACGAGAACTTCCCGATGAGTCACCCATCATGGGATTGCTCTAGCCCCCTTCTCGCTTAACTTCGGAGTTCCTGCAGAACCCAAAGCCAATGAGCTCCCAAAAGGCCTTGTGCTAGGTAGAGATGGGAATATACATATAAAGATCACTTTCCTGGGCGATGTGGGATGTCACATGACAGTTCATCATGGTGATGCTACTTATTAGCATAATCATTGATTTGTTTGACATAGGATAATTAAATAGTCTCTAAATCAAATAAATATTTCTGGAGATGATCTTTTGATGATCATAAAAAAAAAATGAATCACTATAATAATGACGTTTGTAAAGTAAAATGATGTCACTTTTCGAAATTAATGAGGACTTTCTTTTTAAGAATGAGGAAGTGAATATTATCCTTTCTTTTGGTCGTAAGGGAAGTATCCTTAAAACTAAGGAATCAAATTGGGAAAATAAAAAATATAAAGGACAAAAACTGAAAACAAACAAAATATAGTGATAAAAAGTAGGATCCGACATCTTTTATGACATGAACCACAGGAACCACCAACGACCACTATATTATTTTATGACATGAAATTTTCTAAATTCACACAATGGGGAAAGAATAGAATCGGTCGTTGCAATTGTCTACAATATTAAATAAGAACAACAAAATAAAATGGTGTATTTGTTTAGCTTGGTTGGTTAGCCAGCCAGCAGGCTTAGTGCGCATACAAATTTCAAGTATTTATTTATTTATCAACGAGTGTAAGGTTGCTATCTCTAATCTAAAACTCAAGAGCTAAAAATTATAAAGCTACATTTTTTCTCCCTGACCATCTCTTTTAAACTCAAACCCTAGATCTACAAGTTTTAAGCTTAATACTCGTTATTTTGACAATTTTTCAATAAAATATATAAAATTCACTTTTTGTATACGTATTTTTCACATATTATCCAGGAAATAAAATTAAATAATTATTTTAAATAAATCAAATACTAAAATTAAAAATGGCCGAATTTTTAAAAGTTCAGCAAAGTTTTCACGTACTATACTCGTACCTTATTTATATTTGTATTTAAAACAAAAACGCCAATAATTAAACTCAATATATTGAAAGACCTAATTCACATACATCGTTTTATTTTCCACTAATTTGTATTGCTTTGTTAGTGCTTAATAACGTACTTCTTCATCAAAGCAAACAAGGAAGTAATTGCTTAATTAACTTATCATAAAGATTTGCTGTCGAAAAGCCTACAACCAGTAACAAAGTTCGAATTTTCCCCCACCGCAAGTTGTGTAAAGTCACGTGTTGCAAATTAACCTGCTGCATGGATGATTTACTCCAGCAATTGACAATTTGCCCCCCTCACGCACGTGATTGATTACTCTTTCTTATAAAAAAATGCAATGCAGACCACATATCTAATCATATACATTAACAGTTGACAATCTTTGTGCATAATAAAGAAAAATGACTTTTCTTGACATTTACCATATGAAGTGGTAGCATTCCCAAATGGCCATTTGGTCAAGTAAAATTCAATCTTCATTTGTTGGAAAAGGTTATTAGTTCAAATCTCATACACGATAACAGTTCAATAAAAACCAATAGAAAGCTGAAACTTAAGGCCAAAGGTTCGTTAATAAGATCATAAATACACAACTAAATATTTCATAAATTGGAGATTTTTTTTTGGTGTTACGCGAAACACTACCATAGTGTTACAATTCGACTCACTATAACAGGTGTAATAATATACTTTAAAAGCGAGATATATCAACCATGATGCCCTTACTTATAACACATAAAAAGTACAACGGATAGCGAGTGTTTTAGATACATATAGGAAAGTTCTCCAATAAGTCAATAACAATCACCCTAATCTATTACAACTTGAGCTACAGTTGATGTACACATATCTAACTAACTTTGACTTTTTAGAATTTATTGTAATGTTAATCTTGAGCATCTAATTCATTGAAGGCGGGACAAGAAAATAATTCAAATTAAGTTATGTCATATACATTCTTAATTAAGAGTACGAAGCCAATGCAAAAGTCAATCTATAATGTAATGTCGTCCAGTTTCAAGCACACTGTCCCGACTTTGGTTCAAGAAGCCAATATACCTCTAAATTATATTCAACTTAATTCTCAATGTGTAATTTGAGTAATTTCCTGGATTAGGATGCGTGATCCAACAATATCAAGGTTTCACTAAAATTTAAAAAAAAACGACTGCAAATGATTAGACTATATTAATATATAACATGTTGCATTATTCTACATATATTATTAATTATTCCACGCACGCAACCGCAAATAGAAAGCACCACTTGTAAATTAGGAGAACATATATAGCACGGGTATATTGTTATGGTGACGTTCTAAAAGGGTGACTCTTAGCCAACAAAATTTTCTACTTTACGAGGGTTGGAGAGAAAAGTCTATTGTACACAATCTTACCTTTACTTTGTAAAGAAACTGTTTCCACGATTCCAACCTGTGATCTTTTGGTCACAAATGAGCAACATTTCTGTTGCGTCAAAGCTCACCTCATTCAATAAAATTATGTGAGTTTTAACGCACATATCATTTTTTCATTAGCACAAGATACCACGTGATAATGTATTCGTGGTAGTCGTTCTCATGAATTAGCCTTCTTTTGTTGGCAGCACCCTTTTTTGATTATTCCCTCTCTCAACTTTCGTCTCTCTTGCAGTTGAAACATAGCTATACATATAGAAATATCTTCTCAATCAACGCAGACCAAGTTCATTTGCCCTCTCTCTCTCTCTCTCTCTCTAAACTGTTATTTGCATAAGGAAAAATATGGTATACTATCAGAGATACAAGCAGAGGAAAAAAGGTGAACATCTTACAGAAGAAGATGAAGAGTGTCAGAGCATTATTATGGGCTGTTCAAACTCTGGTTACTACAAAAGAACAAGGCCCAAGCTTCTCTCTTTCGTCTTTCTCTCTCTCCTCTCTTGTAGCTTCATATTAGCACCTCATCTTTTCTACCCTAATACCACTTTCTCTCTATTACGTAAGCTTTTCTCTCTAGTTTCTCATTTTCATTTTTCATTTTTCTTTCAGTTTCCTTTAATTGCATGCTGAGATTATATAATACCCATATGTAAACCCTAGCTTCTACCCAGATTATATAGAACCCCATGCATAAACCCTAGCTTATATAGTACCCAGTTGGGTCTCTTCACCTATATGCACTTGATTTTAGTTGGATGTTCTAACTCTTTCATGGTATGAGAACCAAGCTAACCACGTATCAAACCATCAGTTTATTAGAATAGTGTTTTCACATGCATGAAGTGACCTTATCCCCTCTCCCCGTCTTCAAGTACCCTTTTTCGATACATGGTATACTCATTGAAAATCAAATGATTTTCGGATTATTCAACTCTGTTTGTGTTGTCCATGTTGCTGGCTTGAAAATTCACCACATGTTAGGGAACGTTTTACGAATGAATCTCACATTAATGAGAGAAGAGACCTTAGATGACCTTACAAGTAAGTTTGATTACTTTTTATATTGTCAATTGATTTTGTATTGAAACCTCAAATTGCTTCAAACCTTCGCCTTTCAAAACATCCACAATATTTTTGAGTTATCTCACATAGTGAAAAGTAAACCGTGCACAATAATATAGATAGACTCTATATCTATTGCTGATTGGTTTTAAGTTGAATGCTCTAATTTTTTTTCCCACTATATTCACGACTAAATATGTACCCTTTGCTTTTGTAGGCCTTGCTGCTGACGATATGGTTGCATATGTTCCCTCGAGTTCTTCAATCTCTAACGGTAGAATTCTCTGCTTCTCAGTGGCTTCTATTTGTAATCGATTAATTGTTTGTGTTTTAGTTGTTAATAAATACCTTGCAAAGTTTACCAAACAGTTTACTATCTATTTAGTGTACTGCTGCTAAAAGGGTTGCTATTTGATTGATAAGTTCTACAGGAGGGGTCCTTAAGCCAAATAAAAGGAATTAAAAAATAATAGTTACAAGTATAATTAATTGGAGAACAACCAATGGTATTTTTTGTTGCTTTGATTGTCAGTGAAAATTTTAATCAAATTAACAACAGTGATGAAACTTTAAAATTTGTATGAAAAATTTAGTATTGAGATGATTATATATAAGAATAGAGGTTGTTTACAAGCTTTAATAAAAAAAGGATTAATGTGTTAGATTCGAACAAAAATTTAAAGTCATGATTAGCTCAAAACTATTACTCTAAGATTTTTCTATCAGCATAATTAGATTTTCCTCTCGATTATATAAATCTTGTTTTATATTAACTGACAAAATAAAGAGGACTTGGTTTGAAAAAATCGTTGGCATCAGAAGGCTTATATAGCAAAATAGAAGGCTGGTTATAAGGCTTAGATGGTAAGAAGATTAGAAAATTGTTAGCATAAACAAGTCTTGAACTGATCATGACTTGCTAGTAACTTTAAACTACACTCCACCTATAAAGCATATACTCTGTATTGTATAAACTAGCAGACAACAAATAAATGGCTGAAATTTCAGGATGGACACTAGCCTATTTTGGCCTTCATGTAGCTCCTCCCCCGGTTCCGATGGTACTCGAATTGATACTGCAAAAACAATAAAATACGGAACTATTATTGTTATTTAAAAAAATATTATTCTACATTAATTTTTTCTTGTATATTTTTTCCTTATGTTTTCATAGATGACGAGTGCAAGACAATATTTTTTTACTGATAACAACTCCTAGTAAAACAACGTAAAAATATAACATAAAAACAATATTGATAATATTCCTGAAATTCAAAATTAGTTTTTAATCTGTTCTAGTCTTTTCAACAAGCAAGCTGGGTCTGCTATTTCTCTTTCCTTGTGGAACTCATACAGGGTGAGTGGTCAATTCGAACCCGGACCCTAAGTTCTAATTAATCTAATTAATTTAGTCAATTTATAGTTAATTCAGCTCCACTTGAACCGCCACAATTTTATATCGTCCATGGATCATCAGGTTGAAGTCAAATGAATGGAGCTGCAAGTTAAGCATGCTTGCTTGTTGAACCCCGCAACCACTTAAAAATTTGTGATAAATATGATCAGGATAAATATGATTTATGTATTTCTAATTTTCTAAGTTTTGATAGACCTAAAGCCAAATCTAATTATTATGTCACTTATAACAGTAGTCTAATGGTATATTTTTCTACTTATTTTAAGTGAAAGATTTTATATTCGATCCTAAATTGACACTAAATTATTGTGGATGACCCAGTTGTATGGCTTCACCCAAATATCCAAACTTTTAGCGTAAATAATATTGATGTTTTAAAAGTTAATTGAGTACACTTATTTTCTGTACGTGACACTATTACATTTTCTCTATCTGCAATTACTTTCACTAACTATATATGTTGTGAGTGCAGGAACTATATTTTGTGACAGGAGCAGTTTTCGATCAGATGTTTGTATCCTGAAAGGGGATGTAAGAACACACTCCGGTTCCTCTTCCATCTTTGTCTACAGATCCAGAGAGAAAAGTAATTTCACAAACTATCTATCGAGCATCGTCGAGGAAAACGAAGAGGAAAATGGGGAACAGCTTCACCGCGAAAAGATCAAACCGTATACCCGGAAATGGGAACCAAGTACCATGGACACCGTCACAGAATTAGGCCTCGTTGCAAAGACAGATGGCACTCCAGGAAAGCAACATGAGTGTGATGTCCAACATGAGGTTCCGGCCGTATTCTTCTCAACGGCGGGCTATACCGGTAATGTTTATCATGAATTCAACGATGGTATTATGCCGTTGTACATTACTTCTCGGCATTTGAGGAAAAAGGTTGTGTTTGTCATCGTTGATTTTCACAATTGGTGGCTTATGAAATATGGAGACATTCTTTCACAACTGTCAGACCATCCAGTAATTGATTTCAGTGCAGACAAGAGAACTCATTGCTTTCCTGAAGCTACTGTCGGTCTGCAAATTCACGACGAGCTCACTGTGGATTCTTCAAATATGGAAGGAAATAAGAGCATATTCGACTTTCGAAATCTTCTGGACGGGGCTTACAGGCCTCGAGTTACAAGTCTGATTCACGAACGAGAAGCAAAAAAGAAACTCTCCGTTTCTCTGTCTCCCGCATCGAAAAGACCCTTAAAAATCAAGAGAAAAGTACATGAAGCACATCACCTCAAGAGGCCTAGACTAGTGATCATATCTAGAAATGGATCAAGAGCAATAACCAATGAGCATTTGCTGGTGAAAATGGCTGAAAAAATCGGGTTTGAAGTTGAAGTTCTGAGACCTAATTCGAGGACCGAGTTGGCAAAGATTTATTGGGTTCTTAATTCGAGTGATGTCGTGATTGGGGTTCACGGTGCTGCCATGACACATTTACTGTTCATGAGACCTGGCTCTGTGTTGATCCAAGTTATTCCTCTTGGAACTAGTTGGGCAGCAGAGGAATACTATGGGAAACCTGCAAGAAAGCTTGGGTTAAACTACATCGGCTACAAAATTCTTACCACAGAAAGCTCGTTACACAACAAGTATGGTAAAGATGATCCTGTTCTTAAAAATCCAGCTAGTGTAACCAAAAAAGGATGGGAATACACAAAGGAGATTTACCTTGAAGGTCAAACTGTGAGACTACACCTCACAAGATTTAAGAAGCAGTTGCTTCGTGCTTATGACTGCGCCATTGGAAGAACGACCCGGCATTTCGAACAACAATAAACTAGTCATTCTGGAAGTTGTAGATTCGTACATGTTTGATAAAAATTTGTGTACATGTATATAACGTCGAGATTTAAGGATTAAAGAAGGCGCCGTAAAAAAATTGTAAATACCCTAGTTTGAGGCAACTCTTCATTCATGTGAATAAAAATTTCTCCTACGACCTTGTTATTTATTTGTACTGTGTTTAAGAGAACCCTTTTGTTGATCCAGAATACAGCTACTGGTGGTTGTTTCTTGTGTTACAAAATTTTCTCCGCTGCTGGTTGTTTCTTTGGCGTAACGCCCTCAGTATGTGATCGACTAAAATATTTCCGTTCCTCCATATCCCCTGAACGATCCACCCTCCATCAGATGACGACCTCCCAGGTCCTGATGATCTAAATATCCTCTGCATTCTTAGGATTAAATTTATTTTGATCCACCTCCACTGTCACTGACGTCTTCATATCTTTCTGTCCTGCTTTGCCACACTGATCGTAAACTGCTCTTTCCTGAGATCACACAAGAACTGAATTCAGAAATACGTTTCATTCTTTTATTTTTCATGCAGTACACCTGTTAATGTACAAAATCAGTGAAACTTTGGAACAATGTAAAATGTTAAGTGCTTGGACATTTGAAAGAGCATAGACACTATTCCAAAAACAATATAATATACTTCTGTTCTTAAGTCTTGGTTATGAGAATTGACAGAATTGACAAATATCCTTTTCTCCCTTCTAATTGTTAAGGCGCGTTTGGATAAGGGTGAACTTGGATTTGGAGTTGGGTTTTGTATTTGACTATGTGAGCAACATTTCCAAGATTGACATCGACAGAATGTAAGTGAATAGACTTGCTCAACATAAGAAGGCGCAGCTAGTATTGGACAATGTCAACACGTTGATTTTTTGAAGATTTAGAGAGGTGAGTTGTTCTAGAAAATGGGGAAGAACGAACCTGTCAACCTAGAGAGTAGGGGTTTTTCTTTTCTTTGGTCTTAGATGTCATTTTACAAGAGAGTAACTTTGGTATTAAATTTTGAGTGCAACTATTACCATCCCTCTGTCTTATTTCTACACCCACTCTTTATTAAAAAGTTTAATTACCAATTTATCCTCACGTAAATGTCAAATAAGGACTAAGGGAAACAAGATCAGATTGTTCACTTTCACCCACACTCTCAGCAACTCGTAATCTCAATTCCCAAACGTCTCGTCGTCACTTTATTCCTTCTAAATTTTAATTTATGTTTATTGGATCCTAAATTATTGAATCACGAATTGATCTTTGTATTCGTCGAGCTCGTCATAGTTCAAATCCCAAACACACTGAATGCATCAAGCCATATATGGATGTCATCGGAGTTTCTTTCTCTTCCGATTTCACTTCTTATTCTTTTGGCTTTGATTCTATTATTGGTTAAGTGACTGAGTCTTCGTTCTATTGTTGCATCACCTATGTGGTCAGCCATGGGGATAGTCGGGATGGTGGTAAAAAGTGCAGAAGGGTGGTCGCTGTTTTACTTCCTTCTATTTCAATCATATAAATATAATCATTTTCCTTATATTAAAATATTATTTAAATAATTAAAAAAATAGACGGGAGAACATGCTAGAGAAGCAATATGGATGTCAAGGGGTGTGTTGTGCTTCTCATCAGTCAGTAATGGCTATGGGAAGGGGTAGGCTGTGCTGGTGAACGGTGTCAAGGGTGGAGATTGGAAGGGTACTTTGGGGATAATGGTGGGTGGGAAGATAGTAGGTTATTTTTCTTATTTTTTTATGGTGGGTGAGATCGTAACGTGGGTGTAAACATAGGACAATGGGGTGGGTCTAGTAACACTCTAAATTTTCTATTAAAAGGTGGATGGGGAAATAAGACAGTGGGGTGGGTTTATCACCACTCTTTATTAATTGTGTTTAAACTTTATTTATTCTTTTTCCACTAATGCTCCTATTTAAAACCCATTTGCCAATTACATCATTAAATTATCCACCTAAATTAGACTCTAATTATTTTTATAATTAATACTATTTTTTTATACAAGTTTCAATTTTTTTTACTCGCTTTTTTATTTTATTTTCTATCTGGTTTTACGTACTCTTATTTTGATGTTTGATTTTATGCCCTTCTCAAGAAAAATAGTACATTGCCCAGACAAAAATTTATCTTCACTACCATCATCATTGGCATTATTCAGGCTATTTAGATACACACAAGAGATGCTGGTGTTAAAGAACGGACCACAAGAGGTGATGGTATTGAAGAACAGCTTGATCGTGCTTTTGATGCCTCTTTGAGATGTTTATTCCTGGAGACTAAAGTCACTCACCTAAAATTCAGGAAGTCTGATCTTGTCCCTTTCCTAATTGCGCTGCATAAAGCAACCCCAAGACGTTCCCATCGTTTGTTTCGGTTCGAGGAAATGTGGGTGCATCATGAGGAGTGTGAGGATGTAGTGTGTAAGGCTTGAGACCTAAATGTTTAGGCTATCCAATGTTCTAGGTTTGTGAGAAGATCAAGGCCATGAAAGTGGCTCTTATTAAATGGCAATGGGATACTTTCAAGGCTCGACAATTGGAGATTGAGAAGGTTCGTGATCAAATTACGGCCATTGATGGGCAGCTTTATATTGCTAGCTCTATTGAGGAGCAAAGTAGTCTGATGCATCACTTCGAGTCTCTGTTGTCTCTGGAAGAATCATATTAGAAGTAGCAGGCTAAAGTGACATGGATGAAATCACGCGACCAAAACACTAGGTACTTCCATTAAAGGGCGAATTTTTGAAAAAATCATCTCTCGGACCCGGTGGATAAAAATGGTGTGTGGCAGACCAATGATCGGGGTGTGGAAAATGTAGTTATTGACTATTTCAACTCTATTTTTCAAACCAATGATCAAGGCTTAGGAAATGAAGTAATTGATGTTATTGATTGTAAGGTTACCCCTGCGATGAATTCGGTGCTTAATTGCAGCTTTAACTCGGAGAAGGTACGGGAGTTGTTATTCCAAATGCATCCATCTAAATCTCTAAGACCTGATGGTATGTCCCTTCTCTTATTCCAAAGATATTGGTCCATTGTGGGCAACGATGTGTCAAATGTGGTGATTTCTATTCTTTCTTCAGGCCATATACTAAGGAAGATCAGCTATATATATGTGACCCTTATTCTGAAACCGAAGAATCCCTGGGAAATGGATCACTTGCGTCTTATAAGCTTGTGTAATGTTGTCTATAAGATCATTTCGAAGGTTATAGCAAACAGATTGAAGGTCATTCTGCCCCAAATTATCTTTCCAAACCAGATAACAACTTCTTTGTTTGATAAGAGAAGGGGGAAGAAAGGTTTTTTTTCCCCCTTAAACTCAATATGAGCAAGGCCTATGATCGAGTTGAATAGGGTTATTTGGAGAGGGTGATGGTGAAAATGGGATTTGAAAGGTCTTGGGTTAATGTAATCATGATGTGTGTTACGTCGGTATCCTACTCTTTCATGGTAAATAGATCTCCGTGTGTTTACGTTCACTCAAAGAAGGGTTTGAGGTAGGGAGACCCCATTTCCCCTACCTTTTCCTTCTTTGCCCCGAGGGACTCTCTACGCTTATTGCTTCTAATGATCGAGGTGGTGATATCCAGGGGGTCTCTGTTTGTCAGGGGGCTTTTTTCCATTCATCGTCTTTTGTTCGCGATGACAATTTCATCTTTGTTCGTGATACATGGCAGGGCTATGAGACGGTTAAGGAGATCAATAGGTGTTTCAAATGAGTCTCGAGGCAACAAGTGTATTTCCAAAAGAGTCTGATCTGCTTTAGTAGAAATATTAAGCAATCTGATCAGGAGTTTCTAGCTTCAGTGTTTGGGATTGTAAGAGTGGATCAACATGAAAAGTATTTGGGGCTCCCTACCTTCATCGGTCGAAATAGAGGAGATTGTTTGAGTCACTTCAAAGAAAGGCTATGGAAGAAACTACAAGGATGGAAAGGTAAAACAATTAGTGCAGTGGAGAAGGAATTACTAGTCAAAATGGTGGCATAGTCGATCTCGCTTTATTTTATGAGCTGTTATCTATTGCCCAAGTATTTCTGTGACGAACTAAACCAAATAGTTGCTTCTTATTGGTGGAATTAATCTGAGACCTCTAGGAAAGTTAATTGGGTGGCTTAGTATAAGCTGTGCTTGCCCAAAAACGAGGGGTGCCTTGGGTTTCGTAATTTATACGCTTTTAATCTTGGACTTTTGGCCAAGCAGGGGTGGCAAATCATCCAAAAGCCCACTTCTCTGGTGGCGTTGGTGTTAAAGGCAAAATATTTCCCTCATTCTTCCTTCCTTAAGGCAAGTGTTCGGTCTAATGCTTCTTTTACATGGTGCAGCATGTGTATTGCTAGAAAAGTTATCTTGCGGGGATCCAGGTGGCAAATAGGTGATGGTACCTCGGTAAGGGTGTGGGGTGTAAGATGGTTGCCTCTACCTCCACCTTTCAATTGTTTTCCCCCTAACCGCAGGATTATAATGTGAATATAGTCAATGAGCTTATTGTTGATGCTAGATGGAAATTAGATGTGCTTGGTCTATCAATTATAGTAGAGGAGATGGATGCAATTCGATACATTTCGTTGAGCATTCAAAGAACTAATGACCGATAAATTTGGCATTATGACAACCGAGGTTTGTTAACTGTTAAAAGTGCTTATAATGTTGTTTGTAATTGGATCCTCCCCTCAGTTGCTTCCTCGTTAGGGTTTATTTCACAATACTCGGTGTTGTGAGATTTCCCTTAGAAGGCCAATGTCCCTCCTAAAGTGAAAATGGCGCCTTGGAGAATTATTTCCAACATTATTCCCACATGGGATAACCTTTATAAACGGCATATCACGTTGGACCCTGCTTGTATTCTCTGTGGGGGTGTATCTGAGACGGTATGGCATATCATGATTGAATGCCCATTCATGAGGTGTACTTGGCTTGCATCTCCGTTAAGGCTTAGACTTGGGCAGCATTATGGTAGATCTATGAAGGAGTGGGCCCTATCAATGATTAATGAAGTTAGATTATCGGATTTTGAGTGCATTCTTGTCATACTTTAGGCTATCTAGAATGCTAGAAATCTAAAGCTTTGGGGTGAAGCAACCTCTCCTTCTCCAAGTGTTGTAGTGAGGCACGCCTTTGATTGGTGGTAGGGACACCTTAGGGTCAACTTCAAGCCCCTTTTGCCCCGAAGGAATGCTCTCATCCAAAAATGGTCTTGTCCTCCACCTGGAAGGCTCAAACTTATTGTGGATGGTGCTTAGTGCAAGAAGACTAAGATGGGAGGTGTTGGGTTGATATTCTGGGATTCAAATGGAACTTTTGTGGTTGCTGCGAGTTGGAGATTTAGGGATATTTTCTCTCCTATTCACATTGAAGCACTCGCAATTAGAGAAGGTTTTTTTTTATGACGATTTAAAGGGGTTTACAAAACATTTCATTGGAAAGTGGTTCGTTTTAGATCATTTTTGTTTTAAAGGATTTTTCTTTGAATGTGTCTATTATCAGACCTATCATTGAAGACACTAAATCCTTATTACACTTGGTCACTGAAGCTACTGCGTCCCATGTTCGCCGTCAAGTTAACTCGGTTACCCATAGGCTTGCTCGTTTTGCTATCTATGAAGGTGATTGTACTTAGTTAGATGAAACCCCTTCATTGATTTGTGATTTAATTAAGGGGGATCTCCCCATTCCTTGTATTGAGTAGGTTATTCCTGGCTTTTAATAAAATCATATCATATTTTATCAAAAACAGGTACACACAAGTTCAAGATGATTACATGAATTCTAAATGCAATCTGCAATCAGTAACATTGGGAAGATTAGCATCATGATCAACATCTACTGCCCAACTAGTAAACCATGTAATTGCATGGAATACTTCTTTTGTGATCTGCAACTCTAATAAATTAATATTTTTATTTGCAGGGAAGCCAATTTTATACAGCCCATTTAATGATGAAAAGATATTGAAATAGAGATGATTGATTGTGTTGGTACGTTCAGGGTTCGGGCCTAGTGACGATGGTAGTGCGTGGTGTAAAGTGATGGTGATGGCAATGACATTGTTAAGAGGGCAGGGTGGAGGTGATGGAATTTAGCGGTGCCAATGGTAAGAAATGGTAATGGCGGTGTCCATGGTGGTGGTAGAAAGAATGACAACGATGATGGTAGTGAAGATGAGTTTTTGTCTAGGTAATATACTCTTTTTTTTAGGAAGGCCTAAAACCACATGTCAGAATAAGAGAACGTAAAATTAGATGGAAAATAAAATAAAAAAAGAGTCGAAAAAATGGAAACGCATATAAAAAATAATATTAATAACAAAATAATTAGATTTGTCATAGTTAGGTGGATTATTTAATGGTTTAATTGACAAATGGGTTTTAATTAGGGGCATAAGTGGAAAGAGATTATTGAAAATTTAAACACAATAATGCATAAATTTTGGTGCAAGTTAAGTCCATGTGACATCCATTGAGTGAGAAAGGCAAATAAGGAAAGGTAGCTAGCATTACTCTATAAATTTATCATTTTTATCACAAAATGCAGTTCCAATAAAAAAAATGACTAACTACATTTTTACACGTTCTAAGTATGAGTTGCTAATTTTCAAATTAAGTCATGAGGTTTAAATTTTCTCATTGCACCATAAAGTTTAAAACTTGATCAATATAGTGTAAACGTAGCATGTACGTTAGTGTATATAAGGGTATTACGTTGACCTTATCATCAATTTAATAAAAAAATTAAACCATCATTCCAGCTAAAAGATATTTGTCGATTTCCCCTTCCCCCCCCCCTAACCCCAACCCCAACCCCCAAACTTGTAAGGAGTTATCACTCCCTAAAATTTAATTTTAGCTAATTACCCTGAACTTTTATAATTGGTCAATTTTCCCCAAAACTTTAATATTGGCCACACGAGCAACTTCCCAGTGGGTCACCCATCATGGGATTGCTCTAGCCCCCTTATCGCTTAACTTCGGAGTTCCTACGGAACCCAAAGCCAGTGAGCTCCCAAAATGCCTCGTGCTAGGTAGAGATGAGAATATACATATAAGGATCACTCCCCTGGGTGATGTGGGATGTCACAATCCACCCCCTTTAGGGGCCCGACGTCCTCGTCGGCACACCACGACCAGGGTTAGGCTCTGATACCAAATTGTCACATCCCCGCCCAGGGCGGATCACTTCCCGGGCCCGCTCCACCACCGTAGCACGATATTGTCCACTTTGGGCTTACCATTCCCTCACGGTTTTGTTTTTGGGAACTCACGAGCAACTTCCCAGTGCGTCACCCATCATGGGATTGCTCTAGCCCCCTTCTCACTTAATTTCGGAGTTCCTACGGAACCCGAAGCCAGTGAGCTCCCAAAAGGCCTCGTGCTAGGTAGAGATGAGAATATACATATAAGGATCACTCCTCTGGGTGATGTGGGATGTCACATCACTCCGTACACTTTTTATTCGAATTTTATCCCTAATGTGAACATTTCTTAATCTTCTCTATGGTCTTGCTCTTTCAACAACATGTTGGGGTTGTGAAGCTATTTCATTAGGGAAAGTGGTATTCACACACCCATTTTTACCTCCCGCACATCCTTGTTAATTTTTGGCTGTTGATTGTCTCCAATTCATTTGATCTGACGGTCAAAACTTAATAGGAGTGTGTGAGAAGTAAAAATGAGTAAGTGGATAGCACTACCCCTTTCATTAGTGTTCCTTATCACTTGACTTATATGACCGTCTCGGTTCAC
This sequence comes from Pyrus communis, assembly GCF_041283825.1. NCBI lineage: Eukaryota > Viridiplantae > Streptophyta > Magnoliopsida > Rosales > Rosaceae > Pyrus > Pyrus communis. The sequence continues at coordinate 19,070,087 of NC_142576.1, read as the reverse complement.
CTATTTTAATTCAAGACTCAAATTCAAATAAGAATAGTAATTACTCATTTCAACATATTCATTACTAGAAACTGACAATTTATAAAGTTCAGAGTGTAATTGACTATTAAAATTCAAGAGGAAAACTAGCCAATTATAAACGTTCAGGAATTAATCAGTTTAAATTAAAATTCAATGAAAAATTGGCAACTCTTAATAAACTCGGCAGAAAAATGGCTGACTTGTGTGGGGCTTGGCTTGCCATTGGACTTCGTTGAGTGGAACTACAATCCACTCAAAACGCAGCACGTGACAAGTCTCAAATATAAGCTTTTATCATTCTTTTATATTTAAAATTCTCCTAATTATTTTTTCCTACTAATTAATATAGACCATGGATCAATCTAATGTTTCCTCTTTTTTTTTTTTTTTTTTTTTTGTTGTTTTATTAACACTCAAGATATTGATGAATACATGCCACATACAAAATTATTATTAAATAACTTGTATACTCTTGTGTGACTGACTATTTGACCCCTATAAAAATTAAAATAAATAAATAGAAATATGAATACACCCCAAAATTATTTTCTACATATATCCTAATATTATTATTCTTCAGCCTTTTGTAAGAGATAAAAGTTTTAGCAGCTTCAGAAGTGATAACCTTGTTTTTAGGTTTGTGGGCTGGTGGTGTGAAACCATCCAAATTCTAAATAGACTCAGCCAATCGATTACAAATTCCAGATGTAATTCTACACAAGGTTTGCTAATTCAACTTTTTTTTTTTTTTTTATTTGGCCAGATGGCTTTGCTAATTTATCATGCTCAATGTGCTGAATAGCTTGTATATAGATTCAGTCGTTTGAATTTCTGTTAAAAAAACGTAAGGTCTAAAACTTTATAATGACATCAAGAGTAAAAAGAAATGACAAAGTTTAATCATTCACTTTCAGTTTGTAATTTTCAAACTTTGCAGTGTCAAGAAAAGCCATAACCTATAACTTCATCTCCTTTCAAGCTCGTTCAGTTTTCTGCAAAGAACGATGTTCATTTTCTCAACAAATTCTTTTGAAACAGAGGAATACAAAATATGAAATTGGGAGAGAAAGTGAAGACCCAAGGCAAAACATAAAGTGGAAGAAAATTTGGGAAATAAAAAAAATACGGGGGAAAAGAAGGAAAAAAAAAGAAGGGAAACATTATATTGATCCATGATATATATTAATTAGTAGAAAAATAATTATGAGAATTTTAAATAAAAATGATAAAATATTATATTTAAGACTTGCATCGTGATGAGTTTTGAGTGGATTATAGTGGCACTCAACGAAATTTAGTGACAAGTCAAGCCCTACACAAAATTTTCTCTATCCTCCGACTCAAAGACATAAAAAGTAAAACATAAAGTGATACAATTTCTAATTTCAATATGTGTAAAATGAGAAAATTAATATGTATCCTGATATTCTCCCCAAATGGCGAGAAAAACTTGTGTGGGACTTGGCTTGCCACTAAACTTCGCTGAGTGGCATTACAATCCACTCAAAACTCGCCACATGGCAAGTCTTAAATATAATATTTTATCATTCTTTTATATTTAAAATTTTTATAATTAATTTTTAACTAATTAATATATTATATATATATATATATCAATGTTATGTTTCCTTTTTTTTCTTTCCCCCTATTTTTTTTCTTCCCAACCCCCCCGCCCCCCACCCCAAAAAAAAAAACTTTGTTTTGCCGTAGGTCTTGGGTTTTAGTACTCCCTCGCATTTCTTTCTTTCCCAGTTTCGTTTCTTTCTTTCTTTAAAAAAAAAAATAGTTATGCACTCACTCCAATTTTATCATGGAAAGCAACCAAGAATCTGTAAGTTTCTTTTATTTTTTTATACAATAGTTGCTTCAATCATGTGACAAATACAACGCAAATCAAATTGTACTTGTTAGTTCAAAATGTAGTATCAAAGCATAAAACATCTCCAAAGCAATCATAGTCTAACCTTGACCTGTCATCTCTCCAAAATGAATTTGTCATCCGATTCAAGTGGTCCACTTGTATCGAATAGAAAATTTTGGAATCCTTTGCTTGCCTTTCCTTGAAATGATTATTAAAAAAATAATTATAAAAATTTTAAATATAAAAGAATGATAAAAGATTATATTTAAGACTTATCACGTGATAAATTTTGAGTAGTTGTAATGCCACTCATGAAGTTTAGCAACAAACCAAGCAACAAGTTTTTCTCCCAATGGCTGCTGCGCCAGGCGGGCATTTCACAACCCGGACGCCTCCCCCGTGACCCGCCCAATACAAAATACCATCACCTAACCCCTTTCATTTCACTACCTCTCGTCGCTCCCTTTTATGTTTCTTCACTCCGACCGGCTCGTTCACCAGCAATCTCCTGTTCACAGTTTCACCAGAAGCTCACATTTTCCGTACAAAACTAATCGCTGCTCCCCAAAATCTCCACTTTCCTCTTCTTACATTTCATATCCAAAATTCATCTCACTTTGATTTTACCTGTTTGTTTCGTATCGAGGGAAAAAGGAGGTCGGGAAGCTCTCGAAGCTTGGTGTATCCGGACATGGCTCCGCCGGTCCTGTCCTTGGTTCTGCCCTCTGAGACCGGTCGCGTTCTTAGTATTCAATCTCATACTGTCCAGGTATTCCCGATTCCGTTTGCTGATTTTTGGGTGAATTTTTTGGTGTGTTTGGTAGCTGAAAAAATGGAGAAGCTAGAAGCTTTATTAAGGCCTCGTTTGGCACGGCAGACTGTCATGAACAGGACTATAATATATCCTTGGACTGACTCGAATCTCGTATAAAAGTTAAAAGTATGGAACTTGATTGATTGGGTAGCTTTTGGCCCGGTGAAGTTTTGGGGTTTTTGGGAGTGGTTGTCGTTATTTAGTCAATCCTTGCTTGCATCTTGTTTTCCTGGAAATAATCTTATAAGTATGATTGAGGTAATGGAATGATGTATGGATTATATGGATAGATGCCCAAAATTGGAGTTGTTGGATTTGTCATAAGTTAGCGAAAAGACATTGTATTGTCCGTCCCATGTTCTAAATAGCTGAGCAGTGACTAGATTCTGATGAAGGTAATCATTTTTTCGTAAATCCTGCCCAAGTAGTTCATGCTTTATTCTCATCAGAAACATGGCTTATGTGTAAGTAAGTACTTGATGAGAAATCAAAAGTTCATTGTCTCCCTTCTTTGACGTGGACTAGCCATAATTACCTTCCCCGTGTATCTTTAACAAGCCTGAATTTTTACTTGAGACTTTTTTTTTTTTTTTTTATCAGTAAATATGCGTAGTGTTTGAGATTGGGTGAGGGATATCCACCTGTCTTTTGTAGATCATGTTTTGACCTTACATAGTTCTTCAACTTTTACTTCTTTTTAGGGATATGTTGGGAATAAGTCAGCTGTCTTTCCCCTGCAACTACTAGGCTACGATGTGGATCCAATTAATTCAGTCCAGTTCTCTAACCACACAGGCAAGCTACTTCTACTAAATTCCAACAGTCTCAGAATTCTGTGAACCTGTATAAAGTCAAACGTTGTGTCCTAGTTTTAATGGTGGTATGGTTCTGATTCAATCAATCTCAAAACATTGCAGGATACCCAACTTTTAAGGGTCAAGTTTTGAATGGACAGCAACTATGGGAATTGGTAGAAGGCCTTGAAGCAAATGAGTTATTATACTACACTCATCTATTAACAGGTATATTAAACTACTCATGGATTTGGCCTTTTGAATATCTTGTCTCAACTCCTGTATACCATGGTGAATGTGTTGTGCTGACCTTTTCCATTCGAAGAAAGGTAATAATGGTAAAGCTGAATCCTTAGGGATAAGATGGTGGTTGGCTCATTGGTGGTAGCATACCAAGATATATCTGCAAGAATGTAGCATGATCTTGACCTGGATCACGGATTAAAATGACATAAAACATGCTTCCAAAAAATCTGAAAGAAATCATTCTTCTAGATATTAATGAAAGAAACAACCATTAATGCCTCTCATATTATTCTGCTATCACCAAGCATATTAACTTTCCTCATTCTTTCTTTGTTTCAGTGATATTTTTTCTTCTGTATTTTTAGAATAAGTTGATGCCATCTTCATGTTTAGAGTCACATAAAACATCTATGTCCTGTTTTTCCTTTTCTTCCCTGTTGGATTGTAATATTCTTTGAAAGACTTCACATAGTAATTTTTATGACTTGCTCAGGAGAGCTTACGTAATTTTTATTACTTTCCTAGATTTATGTGGCTTTGATCCATTGATGTCTTTGCAGGTTATATTGGTTCAGTTTCGTTTTTGAACACTGTGTTGGAGGTTGTCAATAAGCTTCGCTCTGTAAACCCAAAACTTAAATATGGTGAGTGGATCATTGAATACTTCATCAATCCTTGCCAATCATCAAATATAGTGTGATACATATATACTATCCTTGGTATAGCTGGGAATTTAAGCATCTGAAATTGCTATTCTAACCTCTACTAGGGCTTCTCCTTCATGCTTTCCGACCTGTATGGTTAACTTATACATATGCTTATTATTCTCTTTGCTTTGGCGTACTTGTTATATGATGCAATACCTGGTCTATGTTCATATCTTTAGATTATTGCTTAAAATTGTTAAAAATTCAAGATACTCTCATAGTTAGTATTTGTTGGACGAATTAAACGGTATGTTGTTTATGGGACAACAAGGTAAGTTCTTCTTGCTCACTTTTAAATTAATAATTAAGTCATCTAAGAGTTCAAGAAATCCTACAACTTATCTTTCAATTAAATTCATTGGTTTTACACTTCCATAAACCATGCGTGAATTGGTTGGGACATAAAAAGAATATTTTTGGAAAGCAGAGTTCTGAAACCTATTGATTACGGGTAAACTCTGTTTGTTCTTTCACTCAAGTGGTATGGAAGCAGTGCATTCCATTTTTATTATCTTTAATTTGAGGTAACAGTTGAATGTGATTTTTCATCCTTCTCTCTATATAAAAAGAATAGAAAACTTTTTTTTGTCTCTATTGTAACATAATTCTTGCTTTCCTTCCCCAGTCTGTGATCCAGTGATGGGTGATGAAGGAAAGCTCTATGTCCCTCAAGAGCTGGTAGCAGTATATCGGGAGAAGGTAATCACTAAGCAGTTTGACCTGCCTATGGGTGCATGTTCATAGCATGTCATGGTCCTTGCATATATTATGTTACATAGATGTATTTATTTATTTGGATGTTACTGGTTTGTCAGCTACTCAGACTTTAATAAATGTCAAACCAATATCTAATACAATCCGTTTTGTGTTTGTGTAAGATCGGTATCATTTATAACTTTCCTAAGCATTTAGTCTTGAATTTTTTGCCGATCCAGTAGTTATCTTCGTAAAAAGTTAATGTTTGATAATTATGTTGATATAGTGGGTTGACAATGAAATTGGTTTAGTAGCTGTTTTCTTATTATGCATTTTTATAAGGTTGTCCCAGTGGCTTCAATGTTGACTCCCAACCAGTTTGAAGCAGAACTCTTGACTAACTCGAGGTAATTGTTTATACTACATTATAATTAGTAAATCAACATTGCTCCCTGTAGTTAAACATCTGATGTTTCTTGGGTGTAACTGCTTTTTTCTCATTTAGTCTCTTTCCTAAGTAGTAGGTGATACTTATTCTGTAACAGGATTGAATCTGAAAAAGATGGTCGTGAAGCTTGTAACCTTCTTCATGCTGCGGGACCGTCAATGGTACTATTTTTTAGCAAACTTGTTAATATTTTATATTTTACTGCACATGTCCTGGAGTGTTTCACTTCATGTTAATGTGAATAATTTTGTTATGGTCATGTTTTATTTTTCCCCAATCTCTGTATCCTCCAAAACTATCTTTGAATCGTTGGTTATATTTTCATTCTGGGATTGTGAGATCTAGATGGGTTTTTGTACAAACGGTCAGCTACCGCTATTCGGTATCTAACTGTCTTGCAAATTGGTTAAGTGATTTGTATCTGTTTTCTTAGAGACAGATATATAGAGACCATAAATGATGGCACTGCAAATGGTCCAGTGCTCTTGGAGCAACAGGATATTTTATGTCTGGCTTATTGTACTGGTGCAGTGCATTAATTCAAATTCACAATGCATATAGCCGTATACATGGACACCTTTGGTATTTCATAGCAAATTCATGTGATTAATTTGTTGAGGATATTTTCAAACCAATTCATTTTAGTTAATATATTGTGGATGGGTGGGTGTGTGGGGTGGGTGGGTTTGTTGTCTATGCAATTCGCCCTGGTAAAGATAAATAAGACCTCATTAGGGACTGAAGGTATCAGTCAGAAAATACAAAGGCTCCATCTGCAACTGCATATTTAATTATTTCCTTCAGCTTGTTAGGTAATTTATTTATGCAACTCTCGGATAAACCATCATCTCCGTTTATCTCATAGAAGCCAAGTAAGCATGCTGTACATGTTATAGGGTATATAATGTGATGATTATAGCCTTCTTAGAAGTTTACACCTTTTGGAGTGCTCTTCTTAAGTGGCTTCTAATCGAGGGACCCAGAAATTTGGTTCTGATATATGGTTCAATAAACAAAACACATCTGAACCCAACCTACTATTTCTTTAGCTGGACAATTACAATGACCCACGTGACTCAACTGATCCGCCATTCTTTCTGAATAGATGGTTGGATTTTGGTACCCAAAGAACCTCATAATAATGGCATGCTGTTTAGGGAATATGCTTGACACCTGCTGCATCCAACTGGTGATTGTCTCCTACTAAAGGAAACTGAAGTGTATATCCTATACGAAAACACTTACAAGAAATTTTCTAAAAACAAGCTCACCTGAAAAAAAAAGAAGAGAGATTCTACATCAGATGGGTATAAATGGGATCCATATGCTGAATATGAGGGGTTTAAGAAATTGCCAAATTTGTGTAAAGTATAGCCTGACTCATTTGTAGTTATTTTCCCACTATTTTTAATTTAGTTAGTCTAACTCATGGGAAGGCCGAAAATGGTGGAAATTTCAAATTTCTTGATTGTGCACTTTCAATCGATGTTACATCTCTCTCTCTCTCTCTCTCTCTCTCTCTCTCTCTCTCTCTCTCTTCTCTAAGTAGTATTTGTTGAAGGGAAAAATTTCTCATGAAAACATTACATGCTTATTGTACTTTGCTCTTCTATTTGATGTTACATCTGTTTTGCTTATTGTATATGTGTAAACTTTTTTGTGAAATTCTTTTAATTGTTCCATCTCACTTTCTCTGATTCATTTGTAGTATAATGCTCATTTGATATATTGCAGGTTGTGATAACAAGCATAAATATAAATGGTAATCTTCTTCTGATTGGTAGTCATCAAAAGGAAAAGGTGAGATCTTGTCTACAAATGAAGTTATTCTTCATGTTTGGGATCTATATATTATTTTCTTTTATGCTAGAAGCTTCTGAGTGTTTTCTTCACTATAGTCACTTTTTAGACAATCAAATAAATTCTAACTTTATTGTAATTCATGCCAAGATTTCTTTTGACATGATAGAATGATGTTTGACTCAATTACTAAATCCATGATGTAGGGTCTGCCTGCCAAGCAATTCAAGATAGTGATTCCTAAAATTCCTGCATACTTTACGGTATGAAAAATTCCTTTTTAAGTTTTCATCTGCAAGGCTTTATACATATGCATAGTTTGATTACTCACAAAATGCATGTGGGATATCCTTCATTGTATTGTCGAATGTTATGATGAACTGATATTAGAAGTTCTAATTTAGAACATTACATTTTTAGTTAATTCAGTGTCTCGTAATTTTTGCTTCTTGTTAATTTGAACCATTTATTAAACTCTCGCAATCCCATACCTGCTATGCATGTGGGACAAAACTATGGAAGTGGGGTGCGAAAAAAATGTGGAAGGATTTATTTATTTTGAAATTTTAGATCAGTATAATTACTATTTAATCCTTATTATGCAAATGTTTCTTATTGTAAGTAAGGGTAACAAAGGAAAAAGGGGACATGGTTGGTATTTTTAGAAAGAGGTTGACAAGCAAAGCCTGCTTCTCTTAATAAAGTATTGATTTTACTTTATAATTATATAACAGCATTTAGAACATGCTCTGCAGTCTGCCCTTTTATTCCATGAATTGTACAGTATGACTTACTAATCGTCTAATTGGATTGTATGCCGTCAGCTTAGTGCTACTTTTCCAATTAATTATTCTCACTTACCTGCTTGATTACTGGACACCTCGATGGCATCTCATTTCAAGAAAAAATGGATATCTGGAGATGCCTGATTTTATGTGTTTAGCATGTTGCTAGGTTGCTTTTTTCAACTCTTTTACCTGATACAAATCAGGATATGTTGTGCCAATTCCCAAACTGTATTTATGTTTTAATTTAACTCAAGGTTTGTACCAACTTCCTTCTTTACTCTACCAGCAATTGGATCACTTCATACAATGTCTATTGTTTACCAAATTTCTGTACAATTACTCAATCAAAGTTGTAGATATAATTTAAATGTTTAGAAATACTATCTTATACAATATAGATGGAAAAGTTGGAAATACTGGACCAACTTTTATTTTCTTTTTTCTTTATGAAAAGATTTTGGATCAACTTGAAGTTTGACGTGCAAGGTGACAATAGTTAGAGCATCAAATTACCTGTTGTTATCGAGTTTATCGTAAAAGTAGATGTTTTATTCAAGCTTATTAGTTTTTACAGTTTGGTTCATAAGATCCTGTAGATTGACAATTATATGCATGAACTTTGTAGGGAACAGGAGATCTCACGACTGCACTTCTCCTTGGGTGGAGCAATGTAATTCCTTTAAAACCGTATTTTTTTATTCGACTCCTATCCCTACTTGGCCAATAAAGCTCCATGTCTATAAATGGTTATATTTTTTGTTTTCCAGAAATATCCTGACAACCTAGGGAAGGCAGCTGAGCTTGCTGTATCATCCTTGCAGGTATTCCTTGTGGCCCCAATTTTTTATTTTGTTGATTCCTGGAGTTTTTTTGTCGTGTGGAAGTATTCTGAATGGCATAAAGCATTATTTGCAATTTCCCTTTTGATTTGAAGTAGGATGTACAAAGTGACTAGCCACTAATCAAAAGATAGATGAATCAATAAAATGAAAAAGAATACAAAAGCATTGAGTAAAAGCACCAATTTTGGATTTCTAGTGGAGCGTTCTGTTTGACACTTGAAAGATACCAATATATGTAGAGCATGATTGAACTATGGCAGTAAACTATCTACTGAATTCTATTATTATAGCTTTTATTAAGGAATATAATAAAAAGTGAAATGCTCAACTTGATGCTCACACTGTTTTAGAGATATCAATACATATAGAGACCATAATCTAATGTACCAGGTAGCTTCAGGAGAGGGAAATGGGCAATATTGGTCGTCACACGCTGTATTTAATTTCAAGGATCCGAACTGTCTACTTTTCTATTCGTGGTTCGTAGATAATCCTTGCTATATATGGTCAAATCGGAAATGATTTTGTGACCAAAGAAAATGATAAACACTGAAATTTCTTGATGAGAATCAAATAGCTAAATAGTTTCCTTTCGCAATGATGATCTATGAATAGATACTTAAAATTTGGACGGTTTGGATTGTCCAAAACAATGCATAATGGGCACGCAAGACACATCCTGGCTATGAATATACGAGTATAATTGAATAAAACTACTTGTCTTGGGATCATGGCTGTTTATAACCACATAATTAATTTTATGAAATTGATTTACTTTATGATGCGTGGAAAACTACTACATTTCCTGCCAGTATCAATCATTCATGGTATAGCACGGCATTTAGACGAGGTGGTTGTAACTGGTAAGTGAAATGCCTGGTAAGGTAGATAACTAGATACCTCCTGGCTGTTAGAGTAGCAAATATTCTTTGAAAAATAATTTGATTTAACCAAGGAAAAGATGAATTTTTGGAGGTCTGGGAATGACTAGAAATAATGGGTGATTGTTGTCACGGATCCCCTTCATTGAAAACCATGGCTGACAGGTTTCGTGTTTACAATCTATACTTGCAGGCTCTTCTGCAAAGGACGATTAGTGACTATAAAAGTGCCGGCCATGATCCCAAGTCAACCAGTCTGGAGATTCGATTAATTCAAAGCCAGGACGACATTCGTAACCCGGAAATCAAATTTAGAGCTGAAAGATACACCTTAATGGTTTGATATATACTTGACACGGTATACACAGTTACTTAGATCGTCATGAAAACTGTTAGGCAATGCTATGGTCATGGAAGTTGAATAAATTTCGTTGTCATCGGAATATGTACATGGTTTTTGACACTTGCAAAAAATGGTTTAGTATTACCCAAAAGAAATAGTTGAAGAATTGTTCAATGTCTTTGTTTTTCTATTTGCCTGTGCAATTTTGCAACAGTAAAGACAGCAAATTTCATAAATTTGAAAAGGAATTTCAGTATTATTTGAAGTGAATTTTCCGTTACTCATGATCGTAGTTTTCAATGGTGATAGATTTAACAATTTTCCTCGCATTCTCATTTCCTCCTTCTGCACATCATCGTATGATTTTGTCGTTGATTCTCTTTTTATTTATTTAATAGGTGTTTAAACTTTAAAGAGAGAAAAAATCCGTGCAGAAATGAAACCATTGTTGATTAAATCTGAAGTACGATGTTTTTTTCCTTTTAGGAGCCTCGAGAGCAGGAGGGTAGCTTTATTGATTAAAACAATATTTGTTTCCAAAATGCAAAGCAAATAAAATAAGGAAAACTAATGAAAATAGTTTGAAAACTTTGAATTTTAACGATAAGGACAGAATAAAGGGTAAAATGAATAGTATCAAGATTGATTTTTTAGTGTAAAAATGTCATTTTTCGTTAAAGCGAACAGTACCGGGAGTTTTTTGTTAAAGTTCCCAATAAAATAAGGTGGTGTTATTCACACATCTACTTTTATCTCACACACCCTGTTCAATTTTTGGTCGTTGGATCGAATAAATAAAAGAAGATCAATGAACAAAAATTAATATATGAGAAGTAAAATTAGGTGCGTGAATAACACTATCCTAAAATTAACTAATTGTTGTAACAAAAACAATTTGTTATCTCACCAAAAAAAGTAAGTTAGGATCCAAGCTAGAACCAACCATCCTGAAGTATAGGATATTCTAGGCATTTAAACTGTTAGCTCCTTGTTTAAAAATATAAGATTAATATTTCATTGTTAAAATACTCGAAGCATCCCAGACTGCAGAGCACCCTCTATTTTTGGCTTGAAAAATAGGGTGAATACCTAATCAATTAGCTACTAAGTAAGAAACCAGTATTTGAGAAGTAAATCATTAACAAACACATAAATAGCAGCTAAGCAGTACAAGTGAGCTATTTATAGCTTTGATTGCACGCTAAGCTTATTGATGAACAGCCTTACACACCCATAGTTTGCTAACACCAACATGTTTATTTCAGACTTAAGTTATGGATAGATTTGTCTTGTTTCCTCTTTAGCTGGTTTGTTAGTTGTAAAATCAAGGTTGTTTTGTCCAATACTACGCTCACACCCCACACTATACAATACATATTATTGACTACATCCTATATCTACTTTCTAAATATAATTTATTTTACTACATATTTTCCAATACTACGCTCACAGCCTGCCGCCACCCCTCCCCACTCCTACTCTCTAGTCTCCACTCCACATCAAGATACTAGAACCCATTGCTTCCCTGAGGCCATTGTTGGTTTGAGAATTCATCATTAGCTGAGTGTGAACACCACTGATGGAGGGACATAAGAGCATTGTTGATTTCCGAAATCTTTTAGACCGAGCTTACCTCCCTCGAATCCGTATCCTAATCCATGAAGAGGAGGAACGAAAAGCGCAGGAGAAGTTCTTTGAGTCTACGTGCCACACAGGGAAAATCCCTTTAAAAATGATGATGAAGGTGCATGAAAAAAGTAAATCAACCCAAGAGGCCTAAACTTGCGATCATGTCTAGAAACGGATCGAAAGCAATAACGAATGAGAACTTGTTAGTCAAATGGCTGAGAAAATAGGGTTTCACGTCCAAGTTTTGAGGCCGAAGCGCACCACAGAACTAGCAAAGATTTATCGGGTCCTGAATTCGAGAGATGCCATGATCGGAGTTCATCGAGCTGCCGTGACACATTCTTGTTATGAGGCCTGGCTCGGGTTTTATCCAAATTAATCCAATTGCAACTGCATGGGCAGCTGAGGAATATTATGGTGCACCTGCAAAGAAGCTTGGTTTGAAGTACATTGGCTATGAAATTCTTACCACAGAGAGCTCACTGTATGATAAATATGAAATAGGTGATCCCATTCTTGCAGATCCAACAAGAGTGACAGAACAAGGATGGCAAATCACAAAGAAGATTTATCTGCAAGGTCAAACCGTGAGATTGGATCTCATAAGGTTTAGGAAGCACTTGGTTGGTGCTAATTTATTCTCATCATTAACCATACTAATCCTGGATTGGACTTTAATGTAAAATATCATACATGTAGATGAATAATAATATAACAATCTTTCCACAGCATCTATGTATTTATCAAAGGGATCACCCTCACCAATGTCAATGGCTATGCTTTTATAGGGCTAATGGGGTCCTTCAGCCATTTTAAATTACAAGAAGAATGAGAAAGATGTTCATAATTGGCCGGATTTTATTTAGTCCAACGATTGTTGTGAATTAAAATCTTTGGGAGAACATGTCAATCAGATAAATGAATAAACATATGAGATTAAGATAAAAAAATCTAAATCAACGGTTGATAAGTGATAAAATCTAACTTTATTAGAATTTAATTTTGTTTTAGATTGAAGTGTTAAACAAAATTTAAGATAACATGCCTAAAATTAACTTAAGAAAAGTTAACAAAAAAAAAAAACCATTATTTTGTACTACCAAAATAAATACCCACATAAATAAGTATATAGTCCCATATAGAGCCAGGAAAATATATAACCTCCATTGAGAGAGATTATTTTTAGAGCCTAAAAATTCAAGAGCTTTAAAATAGACTATATCCACAATTTCTTTTTTTTGGTTAAATTATATCCACAATTTTTGTAGCCTCATGAGAGATGCTCTAAGAACCCTGCAAATAGGTGCAATTAACGGTGCACCTAAAGTGCAATAATTATGTTACATAAAAGATACAATAATAATCTGGCATGTAATGTTTGTTAACAATCTCTCACGTATAATTCAATAATAACATGCAATAACACTTAGGCATAGAAGGTACGTGCATAGTATCACACAAGGGTACATTTACAGTCTCGCACATATTGTACAATATAGGTGAGTGAAACCATAACATGAGAGATATTAATTTTGAATATTGTGAACGACAAGCTTGATACAAATTTATTCTCCAACCATTTGTGTAAATATCATTATTTTAAAAAATGTCACAATTCCTAAACCATATTGTAACCAATAAATAAACCTTAATAGCAAATAAAACAAGTATTATTGTTACTACATACCTTAAGGTAACCATACAAATGTAAATACATTGTAATGAAAGTCACCCACACTAGCAGTAATTGCACTATTGTCAGTATTTTAAGAAAAAATGCTAGTATTTTTTACCTTTTCATTTCAACTTTTTCACTTCACTTAAAGTCACGTGTATCCCCTAGTACTCAAAAACTAAAATTTTAATTATAATAAAATTTCATTATTATTTTTTTTTGAGTAAATTGTAACAATGGTCTTTTAACTTTAACTTAATTAAAGCAATGGTCCCTCAACTAAAAATCAATTATCATTGGTCTCCCAACTCATCAAAATATGCAACTATGATCCTTCAACTAAAAATTCATTACTATTGGTTCCTCAACTTTAATTCAATTGGAGAAATGGTCCCTCAACTTTAACCCAATTGGAGCAATGGTTCATCAACTTTAACCCAGTTGTAGCAATGATTATTCCAACATAACTCATTTTGATAAGATTCTAAAGAAGTTGACGAAAAGGACCATAGCTACACGTTTTGATGAATTGAAGGACTCCAATTGTAGCAATGGTCCTTCCTATATAACTTATTTCTCACTTCACTTAAAGTCACGTGTATCCCTCCTAGTACTCAAAAACTAAAATTTTAATTATAATAAAATCTCTTTTTTTTTTTAGTAAATTGTAACAATGGTCTATTAACTTTAACTCAATTGGAGCAATGGTCCCTCAACTAAAAATCAATTATCATTGGTCCCTCAACTCATCAAAATGTGCAGCTATGTTCCTTTAACTAAAAATATATTACCATTAGCCCCTCAACTTTAATTCAATTGGAGAAATGGTCTATCAACTTTAACCCAATTAGAGCAATGGTTCTTCAACTTTAACCCAGTTGTAGCAATGATCATTTCAACATAACTCATTTTGACAAGATTCTAAAGAAGTAGAAGAAAATGACCATATCTACACGTTTTGATGAGTTGAAGGACTCCAATTGTAGCAAGGGTCATTCCTATATAACTTATTTCTCACTTCACTTAAAGTCACGTGTATCCCCTAGTACTCAAAAACTAAAAATTTTAATTATAACAAAATCTCACTATTTTTTTTTAGTAAATTGTAACAATGTTCCCTTAACTTTAACTCAATTGGAGCAATAGTCCCTTAACTAAAAATCAATTACAATTGGTCCCTCAACTCATCAAAATGTGCAGCTCTAGTCTTTCAACTAAAAATTCATTACCATTGGTCCCTCAACTTTAATTCAATTGGAGAAATAATCCCTCAACTTTAACCCAATTGGAGCAATGGTTCCTCAACTTTAACCCAGTTGTAGCAATGATCATTCCAACATAACTCATTTTGATAAAATTCTAAAGCAGTTGACGAAAAGGACAATAGCTACACGTTTTGATGAGTTAAAGGACTCCAATTGTAGCAAGGGTCCTTCCTATATAACTTATTTCTCACTTCACTTAAAGTCACGTGTATCCCCTAGTACTCAAAAACTAAAATTTTAATTATAATAAAATCTCACTATTTTTTTGAGTAAATTATAATAATGATCCCTTAACTTTAACTCAATTGGAGCAATGGTCCCTCAACTAAAAATCAATTACCATTGGTCTCTCAACTCATCAAAATATGCAGCTATGGTCCTTCAACTAAAAATTTATTACTACTAGTCCCTCAACTTTAACCCAATTGGAGCAATGGTCCCTCAACTTTAACCCAGTTGTAACAATGATCATTCAAACATAACTCATTTTGACAAGATTCTAAAGAAGTTGACGAAAAGGACCATAGCTACACGTTTTGATGAGTTGAAGGACTCCAATTGTAGCAATGGTCCTTCCTATATAACTTATTTTGACAAAATTCTAATAAAGTTGACAAAAATGACCATATCTACACATTTTGATCAGTTGACAGACCAATGGTAATGTATTTTTAGTTGAGGGACCATTTCTCTAATTGAGTTAAAGTTAAGGGACCATTGCTACAATTTACTGATAGTATACTAAACTTTTAATTTATAAATCAAAAAGTAATTAAGGACTTGTTTGGTACTCTACTTGAATCCAATTTTTTTAACTCAAAAACAATTTTCAAGTTTTAGGCCTTAAAAATTTGTTTGGTAGGATTATTTTAAAAAACCGAACTCAAGATTAACTAAAAAATATAGTCTATTTTCAAAAAAAAAAAAAAAAAAAGAGTTTTTATAGTTTTAAAATTTAAACTCATCCCTTTTTTTCTCTCCCTCCTCCTCTCTCACTGCAAATCTATCTCTCTCTCTTTTCTTTTTTCTCTCTCCTTTTTTTTTTTTTTTTTTTACTTTGTTCGTCTCTCATTCAATCCACTCTCTTCATTTTCTCAATTCTTTCTTTCACTCCTCTTCCTTTCTATCTCGTCCAATCCTCTCTTCTTTCTCTTTCATTCAATCATCTCTTACTTTCTTTCCTCCTCTCTCCTCTTTCTCCCTCTCATGCGACCCCCTCTTTCTTAATCTCTTTGTCTAGTTTAAGTCGTAAAATTTAAAAATTTAAATTCACAAAGCAATCAAGTTTTTAGTCTTAAAGAAAATTGTTTTCAAGAAATATTCTTAAGAAATGTTTTGAGAAATAATAAAAAAAATTTATATAGGGTACCAAACAGACCCTAAGTTTCTAGCTTTGCATGCTAGTAGAATACACGTGGCATGAGTAGATGTGAGAATGTTGAACTTGAAATGTAAGTGAGAAGATTGTTAGCACTCTCTTATTTTTAATTGCATTATTGCCTGCTTGGTAGATTTATCAAAGATATAAGGAGAAAAAAGAGTTTGTGATAGGAGCATATTTATGCGACTTAAATGGCTTGTTCTCGTACATTTACGTTATGTTTCTTTAGTTATTTTAGTTCTTTATGCTTCTTTTGTGTGTTTTCAGGTTCTAAGGGCAAAGTATGCAAAAGGATGCCTTTTGGAGCCTTTTGGAGCAAATTAGAGATTGGAATGGATATCATATGCTTGGAGCCAAAAGGATGGACGAAATTGAAGACTTGAAGTAGGAAAGTTAAATCCTAAAAAGACCTCATGTTTGAGCATCATTGAAAACTCCTACGCATTTTAGAACACAAAAACAACATTCCTAGCAACCTTAGGACATTGTCGTGTGTTTCCTTGTGTCTCCCTTCCTTGCCATGCAAGGAAGGGCTTTGTTCCCTATTTTAAATACTTAAACACTACCACTTATCATTCACCACATATCATATCATACATTCATTTATCACTTATCATAATCATTCACTTATCACTTAACATATCATACACTTATCACTTATCACTCATAATCACCTACAACATCCACCTACTTCACCTACAACATCCACCTACTTCACCTACAAATGACATAGCCATATGTTCCCTCCACTACTCCTATAAATACCCTTGCATTCATTCATTCACTCCCCATTCAATTCACATCTCATTCACAACACAACACCCCTCAAACACTTCCATTATTCCCTAGCCGTGAGCTTCCCATCTTCCCCTTAGAATCCAAACCGTGAGTCCCCCTTCCACCATTCCTCATCCATTTCCATAATTCCCCAAACCTCACCTTAGACCTTGTGCTACAACAACGAGGAAGATAAGAGGGCCTAAACGTTCATACAATTCAAGTTTGAGTTGTTGGAATGTTTAGGTGTTTCTTTGATTTCAAAGTTTAAATTCAATTCTCTTTGTTTTGTACGTATGAGGAATGGAAGAGAAGAGTGCCTAAACGTTCATACAATTCAAGTTTGAGTTGTTGGAATGTTTAGGTGTTTCTTTGATTTCAAAGTTATGAGGAACTAAACCCCCTTTAGCTAGGGGGTGATTCAAAATACATGTTTATGCTTGCATTATGAATTGATTACTTTTGGTTGGAATTTAATAAGTTGTGGATTCAATTTGTTTAACCGTTTGATTGATAACTTATTTATGAATGTTTATTAAGAATGCGCGCTTAATTTTCATGCATAAATATGACGCTAGAATATAAGTGAATTTCACCTAATCGTAATGAACTTATATTCACAAGTAGTGGAGGTTGCTTATAAACAATCGCGTTAAACGAATTCTTGGCATAAGTTTCATGCGTATTCCATAGTAACGAATGCCTCGTCGATGTTTATGATTTCCGTTGAACTTAATGATCTTTGTTGAATGTCTCTATCATGCGTATTCCATAGTTAGGGACTTTGATTAAGAATAATTTGGTTGTAATGCGTATTCCATTCAATCCAACGAATCTAGGGAAATCTGAAAGTTAATTTAAGCGGACCTAATTAACTTGGAGCATTGAGTTTCATAATTTATCGAAAGACCAACTGAGAATCAATCTTGTATGCAAGTGTAACATGTGTGGAGAAGAACCCCTTGGCTATTCCATCATCCATATTTTATTCACATTCATATTTACATTCTGTTTTAATTGCAATTTGTTCATTTAGTTTAATTTTGTCAAAACCTAAATCCCTCTTTACTTTAATGTCAAATTAGTTAGAAATCAATTTAGTTTGTGTTTTTAAGAGTTTTGAGTCTTTTGAACTTGTTAGAATCTGTTTAGTTTATGTTTTAAAGTATTTTTGAATTCTTTGAGTCTAGTTTAGTGTTTTATATTGTTTTTACGTTTTTAAGTCAGTTTCCAAGAGATTAACAATCCCTCCTAATCCCCGGTCTAGAACGATCCCTACTTGCACCTATACTACAATTTGACAAAAAGAGGGTTTAATTTGTGCGCGTATAAAACTCGCATCAAATTTTGGCGCCGTTGCCGGGGATTAGCAACTTTGCTAATCCCTTGGTTCTTTTCTTTTTTTTGGTTTAGTTGTTTTCATTTTAGTTTCTAACTTAGTGTTGTTTTCTTTGTTTGTTGTTACTTTTGATATTTGATTTAGTTCTCTTTCTTTGATTTTAGGTACTAGAGAAGTAAGATATGGATTTTGCTAGCATTCAAGCTCAATTGGCAAATCTTACTTCTAAATTGTCGCCGTATGCGGAAAGGACCACAATGCAGAGTGTCCCTACATTTGGTGCTTCATATAGGCAAGGATTTCAAGCCAATCAATGTCCACAAAGAGATTGGAGGGATCATTCAAACTCTATATGGTGGGAAGATCAACAAGTTCAACGTGAAGCATATTGGCAACCATATGAGGAGTTCTATTCAAGACCTATGCAGCCACCACAACTTCATATGCAATATGCTCAATTAAATTCAAGTTCGCCAATAGATTATAATCAAATTCTTAATGAAATAAATTCTTTGGCACAGGGGTCACAAAATCAAGCCAAGGAGGCTCAACAAGAAGCATATTGGCAACCATATGAGGAGTTCAATACAACACCTATGCAGCCACCACAACCTCCCCCACAACAATTCCAATCAAGTTCAAGTATGTCCATGGATAATGATAAAAATTTTCAATTACTAACCTCTTTGACGCAGGACGAACAAAATCAAGACAAGAAGTTGGGTAAATTGGACGAGCAATTTGGGCAGATTATGGAGTTCATGAAACAAATTCAAGAGCAAAGTGAACTCTCCAACTCAACTATTGAAAACTCGAAGGAAGATTTTGAAATCCATAATGCTATCACTTTGGGAAGTGCTATGGAGGTTGGAGCTGACCTAAAAATGTCCAAACATAGCCTAGAAGTGGATGAAGAGCTGCTAATTGAGGAGGAGGAAGAAGACATGCACACGGCAAGGGTAGAACAACCCTTGCCGCAGCCCCCTAAGCCCTCTAAACCACCCACCACCAGTAAGGACGTCCCAATTCCATGTTATTCTGATGTTATTCCACCCAATGTCCCTTTTCCTAGCAGGTTTTTGATTCCCAACCAAGAAGAGAGTAAAAAGGACATCGTGGAAGCCTTCCCAAAGGTGCAAAATGCTATTCCAATTCTTGGTGCAACACAGCAAGTTTTAGATGGTGTTGAATTCTTCAAAGGACTTTGTACACCAAGAAGAATGATTCAAGAGAAGGTAGTGGCTGGAGAAGATGTAGAAGGCATCAAAGAGGACATATTTGAAACCACAATTCCCAAGGAAGTTGGATTTTATGACACGGGACAAGTCATAACTTTCGAAGGGGTGTTTATTCTGGAGTTCATTTTGGAGCACACAGGTAAGCCGCCTCCCCGAATTTCAATTTTCTTTTATACTAACATGTGGTTAATGATTCAGGCACCCAATCTGGAATTTAAACTATTACCGGATCATTTCAAGTATCACCGCCCATTCAAAGATAAATTCCATGCCGTTTGATTTTATTTATGTAAAAAAAAAAAAAAAGAAAAAAAAAAAAAAAGATACTAAACATGGAGAAAGATGAAGCCTTCACAGAGGATGTTTACGTGAAGCCCCGCTACGAGGCGTCGAAGCAGAAGGAATAGAAGCGGAAGGCATAGGAGCGGAAGGCGCAGAAGCGGGAGGCATCGGAGCGGAAGCCATCGGAGCTAGAGCATTCCAGGCCTCAATACTTGGCCAAGCGCTGGATGACCCAGGAAAAAGGTGCCTCTGGAGACAAGCTGCAAGCCTTTGACGGTCACTGTGAATTCGACCCTCAGATTCTTGCAGCTCATCAAGCTTTCTCTTCATGCCCGACGAATAGTTATTTGCAAGCACATGCAAACTTCTATTCTCGTACTTAAGCTGCTGGATCTCTTGCTTAAGACTCTCCACCTCTGCCATCAATGATTCCACCTGACGGGAGCGGGCAAGCAGGCGTTGGCCCATGTTGGACACAGAACTCGCACACTGAACACTAAGTGCGAGGGACTCTTGAACGGCCAACTCATCGGACCGTCCTGACAGCAGCCTACTATCTTTTGGAGTGAGGAGGTTCCTAGCTACTATTGTAGCTGTTGTGGCGTCCTGCATCACGGAGTCTTCACCTGTAAGAAGACCGTTAGAAGATAAGAAAGAAGGGCGTCATACGTTACCTTGACGCGGCGCACCCGTATCACTGCTAAGGCTCAATTCCAAGCTAAGGTTCGATGAGTTTGCCATTTTTCAAAAGTGTTCAAAGAAAAGGGATGGAGTTAAATTTCAAAGGGCCGGAGTCGATCTTCAAGAATGGGAAATCTTCAGAGTGTGTTTGTTGTAGTGATCGATAGCTCAATAAAAAAGCCAAGGCGACGCGTCCACCGATTCAAAAAGCCGGAATTTCCGGCGTAATTTTGGCGACGCTTTCTCGACTTTTCAGAAGACGCGTTCAACTTTGTCAAAAGATTTCTTCTTTTCAGACAACACGTGGAGGCCATCACCGCAACTACATATCTTTAGCCGACAAGCGCAAAGTTCGGCGACGCTTTCTCTGCT
Source organism: Pyrus communis (assembly GCF_041283825.1). NCBI lineage: Eukaryota > Viridiplantae > Streptophyta > Magnoliopsida > Rosales > Rosaceae > Pyrus > Pyrus communis. Next base: position 19,049,207 of record NC_142576.1, on the reverse strand, counting down.
TTTCAGAAGACGCGTGCAGCTTTGTCAAAAGGAGCCGCATCTGCACTACCACGTGTCGTTCAGAAAGCGAAGGGGCGTCGTTCAGAAATCGAAGGGGCGCCTGCTCAGAAATCGAAGAGGCGTATTCAGAGATCGAAGAGGCGCCACTATTTCAAAAAGCCGGAATTGCGGGATCAAAACGTTTGTCGACAAGGGTAAAAAGTACCACCACTTGATATTATCTCTATATATGTCGACCTTCGTCTTTTATGGCAGGGCAAACCTGAAGAAAATGCCCACCTCTCCCTCACCTCTGAGGGCGCACTCCCAGCAAAGCCTTTCAAAATACTCAATTCTTTCTTCTTCCCCAAAGATGATACCAGATGCCTGGAGTACAGATGACCCAGGAGGAAACAGCACAACAAATACATGTGCTGATTCATTCACCGCTTCTTCAAAAGCAAAGGTATCTCATATCATCAAGATCAAAAGCAAAAGTATCTCATATCATGCTCTTTCCCTGTCTTTTTCTTTGTCCTTGTTCTCACTCGCATGGCAAAGTAAAAGAAGCAATCAGCCGGCACTTGGAGTCAGTCTTCCGATCTGGAGCCAACTGCCTGGAATCTATTCCTGATTGCTTACCTAGCGTTGCTCTCGAGTAGTCATCTTCAACAGTTGATACACTTCCGGAGAAGGGACCACTTCTGCAAAGGGGAGCGAGTAAGGCAAGTGAAAATGATACATTGAAGCATGTGGAGACAAACATAGGCTGAGTTATCCTCCAACCCTTTTCAATACGAATTGGAAAGATTGAACAAAGAAACAGACCAAAGGGGTAAGCTCAGACCTTCGGGGGAGACCAAAAAAAACCATCATGCTGCCCAGTTCAAGAAGTAGCACAAAGGAAAATCAACGATGGGCAGAAACCAGTTCAAGAGTAAGCCTGTGGAATCACAAAGATCAAAAGCCTCAATGCAATTACCAAGGAGAAGATGAAATTTACACTCTATAACCAGATTTGCGTCTCTAAACTCTTCTCTTTGTTAATTACATTCTGCCATGTTTAGTATGTTTAAATGTTTTTTGTGTGTTTACTTATGTTTTGTGTGAACCATATGCTTAAAACATTGAGGACAATGTTTGATTTAAGTGTGGGGGGGGGTAACTAAGTTTATTTAATGCAAATTCGTGGGATTTTATCACCCATAACTTCAAATGTTGTTCCTTGCTGTTTTAAGGTGTTTTTAAGTTGTTTTAGAGTGTTTTAGTGTGTTTTGTTTTATAACTCCGAAAATCACATAAAAATTTGAAAAACTTGTTTTAAAAACCCTAAAAAGAGTGTTTTGAGTCGTTTTTGTGTGTTTGTGTCTTAGGGTACCTTCCAACACAATGATAAGGATTTGGTTTATAATTGCATGACGGTTAGAAAGAGTTATAAACATAGAGAAAAGTATGATTTACTCTTGGTATATGCTTGGTTATGGTTATAATGTATGACTTCACATGCAATCATAAAAGAAAAAAAATTCGTTTTTGTAACATGCTTGAAGGAAGGAACTCAAACAAACGCTACAACCCTGAGAGACTTGAGCCTATAACGTTCTTTGGAGAGTTTAATCTGTGATTTCTTGTTTTCTAAAGTCGTTGCATGATCTCATTATTCTTTGCTTGGTTACTACTTAGAAGGCGTTTCATCATATAGTTCCAAATGCTAGAACTCATGCCCATTTCATTCAAAGCATGTTATTGATTTGCATAACACATATTCAAGAAGAAGTTGTGTAGTGACCACCACCATAGCCAAATAGCCTTACTTCCCATACTTCGTATATGTTGTAAGTTTTAACCCCGTTGAGCCTTGTTTAGCCTTTATTCTTTGTTTACCCACATTTTCCTCACCTAGCCTAGTTTAGGACAATCCCCACCCTTGTTCTTAAAAGATAGTGAGCATGACTTAATTGAATTCCTTTTGAGTTACATTATGAAAGAAAATAAGTGTGGGGGAGAGAATGTTTAAGTGTTGATGTTTTGAGATTCAAAAGAAAAGAAAAAAAAAAAAAAAAAAAAAAAAAAAGAGAAAAGAAAAAAATGAAAGAATAAGTGATTGAAGAAAGGTTCCAAAACACCAATTCTGGGTGTAAATTGTCTAAACTCTCTCTTTTTGTTCAAAAGTTGAGTTTTCATTCAAAAGTGAATTCTAAGTTGATTCAAATGCTTTGCTCACTATTTCTTTAAAAACCTTTGTTTTCCATATCCCTTCTTTGTTATCCACATACCCCAAGCCCCGTTACAACCCTTGACTTCTATCTTGAGTGTTGTGTATTTCAATTTGTGGAGTTTGAACTTGGTATGGGCTTATGGTGTCACTGGTTCTCGCGTCTAAGTAGTAGCATTCCATTCATGAGATCATATCTAAACATGCTTATTAACTCCAGAAAATGCTTTCCTTATTATAACATATGTGAGTGTTCGTCTACATGTTTACATCAATCTTCTCACATATACCTAGTGTAGGGTGTGTAGTCAGAAAATCTGTGTGAAAAACGAGAGTACATCTAGTAAGAAATTGAGGGAATTCTCTAAGGCATGTTACTACATTCAAAACATGGTTTTAAATGCTTAATTGTGAACTAGTATGTGGTGACTATGAGTAAGAATGTACTTAAGTGTAAAGATGGCTCAAATCTGTAAGAATGTACTTAAGTGTAAAGATGGCTCAAATTTAATTTGATGCGAGTTTTATACGCGCACAAATTAAACCCTCTTTTTGTCAAATTGTAGTATAGGTGCAAGTAGGGATCGTTCTGGACCGGGGATTAGGAGGGATTGTTAATCTCTTGGAAACTGACTTAAAAACGTAAAAACAATATAAAACACTAAACTAGACTCAAAGAATTCAAAAATACTTTAAAACATAAACTAAACAGATTCTAACAAGTTCAAAAGACTCAAAACTCTTAAAAACACAAACTAAATTGATTTCTAACTAATTTGACATTAAAGTAAAGGGGGATTTAGGTTTTGACAAAATTAAACTAAATGAACAAATTGCAATTAAAACAGAATGTAAATATGAATGTGAATAAAATATGGATGATGGAATAGCCAAGGGGTTCTTCTCCACACATGTTACACTTGCATACAAGATTGATTCTCAGTTGGTCTTTCGATAAATTATGAAACTCAATGCTCCAAGTTAATTAGGTCCGCTTAAATTAACTTTCAGATTTCCCTAGATTCGTTGGATTGAATGGAATACGCATTACAACCAAATTATTCTTAATCAAAGTCCCTAACTATGGAATACGCATGATAGAGACATTCAACAAAGATCATTAAGTTCAACGGAAATCATAAACATCGACGAGGCATTCGTTACTATGGAATACGCATGAAACTTATGCCAAGAATTCGTTTAACGCGATTGTTTATAAGCAACCTCCACTACTTGTGAATATAAGTTCATTACGATTAGGTGAAATTCACTTATATTCTAGCGTCATATTTATGCATGAAAATTAAGCGCGCATTCTTAATAAACATTCATAAATAAGTTATCAATCAAACGGTTAAACAAATTGAATCCACAACTTATTAAATTCCAACCAAAAGTAATCAATTCATAATGCAAGCATAAACATGTATTTTGAATCACCCCCTAGCTAAAGGGGGTTTAGTTCCTCATAACTTTGAAATCAAAGAAACACCTAAACATTCCAACAACTCAAACTTGAATTGTATGAACGTTTAGGCACTCTTCTCTTCCATTCCTCATACGTACAAAACAAAGAGAATTGAATTTAAACTTTGAAATCAAAGAAACACCTAAACATTCCAACAACTCAAACTTGAATTGTATGAACGTTTAGGCCCTCTTATCTTCCTCGTTGTTGTAGCACAAGGTCTAAGGTGAGGTTTGGGGAATTATGGAAATGGATGAGGAATGGTGGAAGGGGGACTCACGGTTTGGATTCTAAGGGGAAGATGGGAAGCTCACGGCTAGGGAATAATGGAAGTGTTTGAGGGGTGTTGTGTTGTGAATGAGATGTGAATTGAATGGGGAGTGAATGAATGAATGCAAGGGTATTTATAGGAGTAGTGGAGGGAACATATGGCTATGTCATTTGTAGGTGAAGTAGGTGGATGTTGTAGGTGATTATGAGTGATAAGTGATAAGTGTATGATATGTTAAGTGATAAGTGAATGATTATGATAAGTGATAAATGAATGTATGATATGATATGTGGTGAATGATAAGTGGTAGTGTTTAAGTATTTAAAATAGGGAACAAAGCCCTTCCTTGCATGGCAAGGAAGGGAGACACAAGGAAACACACGACAATGTCCTAAGGTTGCTAGGAATGTTGTTTTTGTGTTCTAAAATGCGTAGGAGTTTTCAATGATGCTCAAACATGAGGTCTTTTTAGGATTTAACTTTCCTACTTCAAGTCTTCAATTTCGTCCATCCTTTTGGCTCCAAGCATATGATATCCATTCCAATCTCTAATTTGCTCCAAAAGGCTCCAAAAGGCATCATTTTGCATACTTTGCCCTTAGAACCTGAAAACACACAAAAGAAGCATAAAGAACTAAAATAACTAAAGAAACATAACGTAAATGTACGAGAACAAGCCATTTAAGTCGCATAAATATGCTCCTATCAGTTTGTACTTTTAGAACATTAAAGTTTTAGTTTAGTAGGTAAATAGAATCCAGATGTAAATTGATGAGTAAGAAAAAGGAAACAAAAAAAACGTAAATATGAATTGTGGCTAACATTTCTCTAGTTGAATACTTCTAGATTTTTAAATTCCACAAAAGTCTTGATATGTCCTTATTGAGTGCGCTTCTCTTGATGTGGTATTTTTTTGTTCAACACCCTTCATCATCTTGTTGAAAAATCTTGGTAAACATTAGACAAATATAAGACACAAAGGATAAGGATGCCATTTGATGGAAGAGACACAAAGTCAAGAACGGAAACCCATAATAGGCTTCCGTACGGCCAATAAAATTTAGAGAGTTTTGACGAAAAGTTCGCGGTATTGTTTATTTTAACGAAAAATCGCATTTTTACACTAAAAAGTCAATTCTGGTACTATTCACTTTACCCTTTATTTTATCCTTATCATTAAAACTCAAAGTTTTTAAACTCTTTTCATTAGTTTTCCTTAAAATTTTATATATTAGCCAATTGCTACCAGTGATGGGCTTATTAAAGACAGCGAATTTGCATGAAAAACTTTATTACTTATTATAGGGACACAAAACCATTAGAGAAGCTTAGTTGTTAGTTTAGAAAGGCTTTATGATGTCGCACAACTCTACAATTTTTGAATGAGATCATTTTCTTTTTTATACAACGATATTGAGCATATTAAGTGATCAATATTTGATATTAAATTTTCTATTCACAAGATTCAAACTGGAAATTTTATACATACAAGTGTCTAGCGATATTTCTCTACACTTGTAAGTGAGAGGTCTTAGGTTCGATTCTGGCAAAAAGAGAATTTGAACCATATTATTGTTGGAGGTGCATTGTCTGCCCTCCCATTTCCATACTCTCCTCATACCCTCCTGTGATGTGTGGTCATGGTTAAATCACGTCAATATTTTATATTAATTTTTTATAGAAATAATAAAACAAAAAGTAATAGGAATATAAAATGTTGACGTGACTTAATCATGACCACACAAACAGGAGGGGATATGGAGAGTATGGAAATAGGAGGGCAGACAATCCACCTGCATTATTATTAGCTCATTGTGAGATTAAACTTAATGCCAAAGGTAAAAATGAGTGTATAGAAAATTAGTCACGTGGCTCAAGTAGCAACATGGGAAAAGAGAGAAGAATTAAGAAAACATTGGAAATCTAAAGAGGGTTGAAGTGACAAATAGAAAGGTAGGAAAATGAGTAATCAAAGCAAATACCTATATTTGTATATTATTTTTAAACTGATCATAGTCTTGTTCCAATGTTAGACCAAACGTGGGATGGGATGGGACCATATATATGCTTACTTATCTGCAAAATTCTGTTCTTTACTTTCAGTGGCCAATCCACCATCTTCCTTCTAACTTGAAGCAAGATCTTGATTCCCGCCAGCAGTCAGTTTGCTTTGCCAACTAGGACACAGCTCCCGGAGGCACGTGTCCCTAAGCGCGTGGGATAACGAGTTGTACACTAATTTTGAACACTTGCCGTAAGAAATCAGCCAGCCAACCCAATCGAGGATGCAAAGAAAAAAAATAAGGATCACATCACAAGTTTCAAGTCTCCGCTGCTCTCTATACGCATTTGACTGCCAGATAATTTAATTAAATTAGTACTATGATTTGATAAAGTTTTAAATTTGATTCTGATTTAAAACGGTATATTATTACTCATTTGTTATGAGACTAAACTTATTCGTTGTTTTTAGTGTATTGTTAAAAAAAAAGAAAAAAAATTACCAAACTTGGAGCAGAGACGTCCCTCAATTAAATTAAATTTAAGCCTCCTTTTTCCCCTTTGTCAGCTCCTTTCCATTTCTCGACTCCATCAAGGCATTAACCCATCTTCCTCTCTCTAGACTCTCTCTCTCTCTCTCTAGAAAGAAAGAAGCAGGCAGCTCCTCAATAAACAAACCCATCTCCCATCTCTCTCTCTCTCTCTCTCTCTCAAACATGGGGGGGAATCCAAGAAAATAGCTTTACTTTCTCTGCTATTTGAACATCTCTCTCCACTCTCGATTGACCAAAAAAAAAACATCTCTCCCCATTCCTCATCCGGGGTTTGTTCCCAGTCCATCAAACTCTCTCTCTCTCTCTCTCTCTCTCTCTCTCTCTCTCTCTACAAAACCCAGAAAGAAGAAAAAACAGGGGAAAGGAAAAATAAAGATCAAAGCTTTTTTTTTTTTTTTGTGCATAAGAAATAATGGGGCGGTATCAGCGGCATCACCACCACCAGTGGAGAAAAGTTGACAAGCCTTGTGCAGCAGCAGAGGGAGATGAAGACTCACAGACCACTACCTTTCTAATGGAGTTTGCAAACTCTGGTTATTATTACAAGAGAACAAGTCCAAAGCTTCTCTATCTCCTCTTCATCTCCTTCCTCTCTTGCAGCTTCATCTTAGCCCCTCATCTTTTCAGCTCCAACACCACTTTCTCTCTTCTATGTAAGTCTCTCTCTCCCCCCCCCTTCTCTCTCTCCTGTCTCTCCTCTCTCTCATATTTTCTTTGCTTCAATCTTGCTGCATGTGTATGAGTGTGTTATCTTATTGGGGTTTTTGTAGATTCAACACCAATGGAAGATATGAATGTAAATGGTCCCTTGTGTTCTTCAATCTCTAATGGTGAGTGCTCTGCCTTTCCCTTTCTCTTTTGATTATTTGGGTTTTCGGTTTTCTCAGACGGTATTGATAGACTGCTAAAGGTGGTCACTGTTTTATTTGAGCGATGTTATAATCTAATCTAAAGTACCGGGAAGGGAAACAGGATTTTTCAGATGCTTTTGATTATTGATGTTTATTTTGTTAATACAAATTAATTGTAATTTCTGTCCGTGCCTTCAGGAACTATATGTTGCGATCGAAGCAGTATTCGTTCAGATATTTGTGTAATGAAAGGGGATGTAAGAACACACTCTGCTTCCTCCACTATCGTTCTCTACCGATCTAAAGAAGGAAGTAGCTTCCAAAATCATGTTTCTGATGTTGTTGAGGAAAATGAAGAAGATGAAACCGAGGAACTCAGGCACACAAAGGTCAAACCGTATACGCGGAAATGGGAAACAAGTGTCATGGATACCATTGATGAATTACAGCTCGTTGCGAAGAAAGACACTCCAGGGATGCACCACCGGTGTGATGTCCAACATGATGTTCCGGCAGTGTTTTTCTCAACCGGGGGATATACCGGTAATGTCTATCACGAATTCAATGATGGGATTATGCCGTTGTTCATTACTTCCCAGCGTTTCAACAAGAAGGTTGTGTTTGTCATTCTCGAGTACCATAATTGGTGGGTGACGAAATATGGAGACATTGTTTCTCAACTGTCAGATTATCAACCTATAGATTTTAGTGGAGATACAAGAACTCATTGCTTCCCTGAGGTCACCGTTGGTCTGAGGATTCACGACGAGCTCACTGTGGATTCTTCACTGATGGAGGGAAATGTGAGCATTGTTGACTTTCGAAATCTTCTAGACCGAGCTTACTGGCCTCGAATTCGAAGTCTTATTCAAGACGAGGAACGGGAAGCACAGGAGAAGCATTCTGCGTCTCTGGCATCCGAGAGCTCTTTCGAACCTGAGAGTGAAGTGCAAGAAGATCAATTCAAGAAGCCTAAACTGGTCATCATATCTCGAAATGGATCAAGAGCGATAACTAATGAGAATTTCTTGGTTAGAATGGCTGAGCAAATCGGGTTTGAAGTTAATGTTTTGAGACCTGACCGCACGACAGAGTTAGCAAAGATTTATCGGGCCCTTAATGCGAGTGATGTGATGATCGGGGTTCATGGCGCTGCCATGACACATTTTATGTTCATGAGGCCTGGGTCTGTGTTCATCCAAGTTGTTCCCCTAGGAACTGAGTGGGCAGCGGAGGAATACTATGGGGAACCTGCAAGGAAGCTCGGGTTGAAATACATCGGCTACCAGATTCTTACTCGAGAGAGCTCGTTGTACGCCAAATACGATATGGATGATCCTGTTCTTAGGGATCCACAGAGTGTAACCAAAAGGGGATGGGAGTACACAAAGAAGATCTATCTTGATGGCCAAACTGTGAGATTAGACCTCCCAAGATTTCGGAAGCGATTGGTTCGTGCTTACGATTACATCTTCCACAGGTTGAACAATCACCCCCATCTTCAATCACAGTAATTCTGATGGTTTTACTTACATTTTTTACCTTGCATGAATCATTTTGAAGGTTGTAGATGCATAAAATGTGTACTAGGAAGATTATTGCTGTATATAAATGTGACCTTTGTAAATTTAGAATTGCACAAAGACACTTGATTTTGGTAAATACTTCGATGTTTTGAGCAACTTTATTCTTTTCTTCTTGCACCCGTTTACTTTTACCATTTAGCTTTCTGCCTCAAAAGCAATTTTTTTTCCATTCAAGTGAATTTGTAACAAATTGAACTTTTTATTCTCTGTTGTCTAACTTTGCTGCAAATTCAAGACTCCAATTTTTGTTTCTTTCTGCCATTCTTTTGTCGATGGATATCTCTGTTGGTCTGTAAGTTCAACAAGCTTATGGGGCATTGTGTTTGTCTTTAATGGTGACGTTGACTTATGAACACTGAAAAATTGGCTGGCTCATGAACTTGGGATAATTGGAGCATTGGTTTCTGAAGTTTAGTTTTATTCGAGTTTTGATCATTGTACTAAACATTTGTGAGTATTGATCTTGAACTCTTATGAAATAATGGTCATTTTGGTTAACAATCGTTAGAACTTCCATCCATACTTTTTTAATCCTTTTAATTTGGATGAAAGAATTAACAATATCATCTGTAAAGACCGTTGTTTTAAGTAGTGACAAATCCAACGACCAGTACTCATGAATTTTTTGTGAGGCCGAAATACCAATTTCGTTAAATTCTAGAGACCAATGCCCTAGTTTTATTTATAAATTTAGCCATGTTCCCTAGTTATATTTTTTGCAATTATCATATATTCTAGTTGAATGGTTTTTACATCCTCTATGATTGGCACATGCATCTTTTAGGCCGAAACATTGATAGGAAACTACATCTTTATGCATTTGAACCCACCATGCATGCTTCCAGCGTTAGGCAGCCTGTATCCCTTTTGTCTGCATCCTTAACCATATGTTTCTGCATCTTAGTTTCTCCTGCAAGATTTTATTATCTACTCTTCCTTTTTATTTTTTGCTAATTTTATTTAAGAACATTGACTAAACAAGAAGATTCTCTTGTCTCACAATCTGACAACATAAAATGCTTATTTTGTTGACTCGATTTGAACCCTTAATCGAATTAATATCTATACAAACACGTAATTTAGATTTACAGTTTGATAATATAAATATTTATGTGGCAACCTACAAATATGAGCACGTGTACGATTGTTTTTCTGTTTGCCAAACAACCAAACAAGTTCATCACACGTGAATCAATAAAGGATCTCTCTAAATATCTATTTTTTAAGGTATTATTCATAGAGTTATATAAATGTCATAACTATTCTCCATGCATGTGAATATAGTCAGAAGAATGCATTATTGCATCCATCCAAGTAGCAAAGGTATGGAAGCACAACAAGTGGTCAAGTGATAAGAGCACGGACTGTGGCTTCTAATAAACAAAAAAATATGGAAGGTTTCGAGTTCGATACTTCGAACTGGTGAGTTTGTTTGACAATGAGGTTTGAAAAATATATCAATTTACATTTTTTGTTTCTTTGAATGTTTAATCCTCCCTTAACTTGATGAGTTTTCTTTTCCAATTTGGTGGAAATGCGACTTACACGTTAAGTGTCTTAAGATCACCACATCATTAATTTTTAATGAACTATCATAAATTCAGTAAGACCACTAACACAAATTTGATACAATTGTAAGACTTTACAATGCAACGTGAGACAATTAAAACTTCGTTGCTCATTTTGGAAGTCACCCAGATCTGAAGGTTGTAAAATACAATTGGCCATTCTTTTTAAGAAATGATCAATGATAAAGGTAGCAGATATAGAGGGGACCACATGCCACTTGGTTTTGCAATTCGCGATTGACATTGCATAGGAGGATACCCCTGCCAAAAAAACTAGCCGTTGAGCTTATTGGTTTCTTCAGTTGAGGAAAATATCTATTTTTTATTTATTTTTTTTCTTTTAAAAAACAATGTATTTTTAATAATATATAATTAAGTTAAACTCGACAACAAAATTAAAGACCTTTTCATCATTTCACATCTCCTATACAAGTTTCCCAAATTTTATTTAGGCCCTCCATGTCCAGACACTTTTGACAGAAAATTTCGATTTGTACTGTGATTGTTAACAGACTTTTATCATGACGACTTGATTAATAGTATTTTTTTTAACCCATAGGGTTAATCTAAAATTAAAAGCTCACTATAAGAATCGTAATGAAATGTGACATAAACACAATGTCATTTATTTTACTATTTTTCACGAGCGAGAGGTTGAGATTTAATTAAACATTATTTAGTTAAATCTCAACTGTTCTTTCTTATATTTTGATGCTTAAGATGATCTAGTTAAATCTCAACCCTTCTTTTATTACTCTTTGATACTTAAAGAGCAAAGCTCTTTTGATCTCAACCTCTCTTTTTGTAAATGTTCCCAAATTCTCTCACATGGAGGCGGCTACGGGGCACATATGTAGTTCAAACTCTGCATGGCATGAAATTTGTTAATCTCTTTGTTTGACAATTTCATGACAAAAGTAGTACAAAAGTGTTCATTCAAAGAAAGATTATTAGAATTATGCATAGAGTGCATAGCACCAAATTTAGAGAAACTCATATCACTGAAATACGAAAGTACAATAACAATAATATTGAAAATATTCAATGCATAATTGAAGCTAGATGGAGGAAGGTGAAGATGTTGATACCCTCCCCAATTCACACAACTGTAGAATTATGATACAACTAGAACAAGTATACGTGTTCTTGGCAAGCATGGATTGTACTGACTGATAAAGTTTTATTCCTCAATCTATTGCGCTTTTGATTCAAACTCTCTTCCTCTTTAATTTTTATCATAAAAAAAGGATCGAATTTAAACAAAAAAGAAAGTAAGATGCATACAACTAAATGCACAAACATGCGTGAGAAGCATAGAATATTTCTTGTGCACTATCCAAGTCACATGATATTAAAATATTAATCTTTATACCAAGAGCATGCCTTTTCTCTTGGGTTTTTAAAGATCTCAAAGATTTTAAAGATTTAATATAATTTAATTGCACATGTCCAAATCCCCAAAAGGTATACAACTATATGCAAGTGTTGTATCTCACATAGCCTTTGGTCCCTTCTTTCACATTCAAAAAGAAATATTATATCACACATTATGCAAAACTCAAGTTACAAGTTGCAACCAAAATAAAGTAAAACCCTATTGGAACTAGTGTTTGTTGAGAATATCAACCTTACATGGGATGTGGGAATGCAAATATGTGTTAGTTATTAAAATATTTTGATTCTTTTTGTTTAATTGTCAATTGGTTTTATACTCATATTTAATATGTGATCATAATTATTACGTGTTAGACTTAACTGCGCTTCTGGTCAGAATCTCATGAGTTCTTAGAGGAGTCATGCAGTTGGACCCTGAAAAATGAAAACAACAACAGAGTGTTGATAATTAATTCAAGTTTTATTTTTGGTTTTCAACTTTTCATATAGATAAAAGAAGCGTATATCAAAGAATGAGGATTGAAATAGTGAATGAAGGGTGGAGAGTGGGTGGGGGGAGGGAGGAGAGACAAATGAAGAAGAACGTAAGAAAAAAAAAATGATTCAAATTTGTTTTTCATTTTCATTTTTAGTGTATTCTTCCACTTCGTTCCCTCCATCCTTCCTTCACTTTTGCTCATCCCTCTTTTCTCTTCTATACTTTTCCTCTGTTAAAAAAAAAAAAAAAAAAAAAAAAATTGAAATTAAAACAAAAAGGAAATAGTTATAAACGAGCCTATCAATATAAACATCATTAGTTTGGATTCCATGCAAAAACATTGATTACTCAAGATTTTTAGATTACTCATGAAGATCATAAATGGCCATGGTTTAGTATTATTTTTGTTTAACCCAACTGATTGATGTTGAATTAATAATAATTTCTTAGTTCTCTTTTTTTTTTTCTTTTTTTTTTTCCTGAAGCAGAAGCTCAAACAAGCATTTTAACCTATAAGACCATGGTGTTTTGAAGGGAACGACTAGACAAGTCAAACACCATAACGTATGTGCTTGTGTAGCAAAATAAATTTTTTTCTACGATAAAACAAAATCTTCGGATTCTGTCATCGAGAGAGTGAGAGGAGGAGGAGGAGATGTATGAATATATATACCAGCCAAGGCATCAAGTACGGTTGATTTTCCAGAGCCAGAAGGACCCATGAGTGCCATCATCCGGTCAGGCTCAGCGTAGCCACTAATCCCATTTAGCAACTTTCTCGACGTTGCACCATTTTTAAAGTTCGCCACCACCGCCACCGTTATGTCCTCCCACACCAAATACTTCCCTGCACCTGCACCTCCAGCTGATCTATTATTATCATTATTCTCTGTCGACCTCTCTGCCATTTTTACACAGTTGTGCTCAATGCTCACTGCAAACTGTAGAAATACTGTTCTCACATTTATAAGCACACCCTAGCCCTAGCGACGGCCGAAACACGTTCTCTCATAAAGTAGGATGCTTCAGAACATGGGTATGGATGGTATACGGTAGTTGAGCTTACGTTTTCTTTTATCTTGATCATATCTTTAATTTATTCAAATAGTTAAGGTTTCATCATAAGATTATTCATAGACAATATATACAGAGAGTAGTTCATAAAGAGTAATGGTATACTTATCACATATTTGTACCGGCATTTGTATCTTTTCTCTAATAGAGTTAGGGCCAGACAAAATATGTGAGTCTCATTTCTATTAGAGAGGTGGTACAAATATGTGGTAAGGGTAGCATTTTTGGTCCAGAAATTTGTAGTAGCCCTTACAAAATTTGGTAAACTTATGATACATCTTTCATTTACATGAAATGACTAGACCACTCACTACTATGGTCCGATGATATTCCTTTTCACTTGTATTTGAGAGGTATTTAGGTCGAATTTCGTAGATGGCGAATTCGATACCAAATTAGATTACACATTGTGTGGCTTAGCTGAATTTCTCCCTCCTCTTAATGTAACATATCATTGTACTAAATAAAATGACTAGAATAGTCATGAATTGAGGAAGAGAAATAAGGAAAGGGGATATTAGGTTACATATTTTAAGGTGCGACCCACAATACTCTCGATTTTTCAATGCGGTAATGAACACTGAGAAAGTTATAAAATAGAATGAATTTGATACCGCATATTTTAGTAACACGTGAAAGTTAGGAATCAAATTAATTTCAATTTTCTATTCTATTCAAGTAACTATGTCGGTTGTTTGACAATCATTTCGCTTTCACTTTTTATTTTCTTTTTTTTTTGTTATTTTAAACGTTCCCTTCGTGGCGTTATAGGACTTAGGTTGGGGTTGGGTAGTCGTGGGTACTTTTAATACAAAATGGGTAAAGCCCTATAAAACTTGGCATCGCCATGCATTGGACTGAAGCATAGAGGGCCCATGTCTATTCGAAACTGTATCCTCACTTAATAGCTTTGTTACTTGTTTCAGGTGGTGGATCCTTCATCAGTCTCTCTCATAAATAAAATCCAACCGCACGCTGCTCTCAACTCGCATACTATTCAACTTACAACGTGAACATGCAACTAAAAACCAATTGAAAAAATATCGAGAGGAGTTACTGAGTAAAATCATTCAAGCATTCTCTCATGCAATGATTTACTTCCTCAACATTAAATTCGTACTCTCAACAGGTGCACACAACATAAAGAAATATGTAATTTGAAGTAGAGTTCCAGTAAAACTCATATGAAATATGAAATATGAGTTTTACTGGGACTTCAAATTAGTAATTTGAAATATCGGTGTTGATGATGATATATGAAATATGAGATTTGAAGTCCCAGTATTACTCTTGTTTGGCAAGCCGTCTGTGTAATTCATGAATTCAAATGTGTATGCTGACTTCTCAATTATTGTTTCAATGCATCAGTTTGAGAATACAAGTGGTGGTGGTGGTGGTTGAATCAAGTTTCGGTGCTGGTGATGATATTTATGACAACGGCTCAACAGCTGTCATGGGGATGTCGATTGCGATTGCGATTCAGAGCATACACAAAGAAGTGTCCGGGTTAAACGGACCACATGTACAAGTCTATCTATGTAAAGTTAAAGAAGAGAAGTAAAAGCACGAGGGCCGTCATTGTCAAATAAAATGTTTCATGATGGCGGATTATCATCGAGGATGAAAGTACCCAACTTACCTGACCTAAATAAGGTAAGAAACTTCTTTGATGCCATCAAACGAGCTTCAGACCCCTTATTAGGTATCTTTAAGGCCGTTTGCAGTGCTTCAAACTGCTGCTCTATAAGCATCTCCGAGTCGCCCTCATCTTCTGGGTTGCCATTGAATTCTGACTCTGTCGAATACAGTGCAATTTGCACTTCCGTTACCATATCCTGAAAATCAACATGAACAATACTAGAATTTTAAAAGACATAAAAACATAACAATATATTAGCTCATCACACCGGCGATTCTTATCTAAGCTACACTGAAAAGTGTCAAAAATAAAGTGCAAAGTGATGAGTCACACAGCGCGAAGAAATATAAAATGGCTACTGTAAGAGTATCAGCGGGTTAGCGACCAAAGAAACTAAAAGATAAGCTTAACACTCATATACGGTTCTGGCAGTACTTACAAATTACAAATTTGAGTTTTAAGCGGGAAAAAAGAATGCTAATTATAATAAAGAAGAACAGAAATACTGCACCTTGTTAATTACTTACAATAGGAATGACAGTCAGACGTCTTTAATACGAAAAATTTAGTCTGTCACTTCCCGCTTGAAAGGTCATCAATGAGTTACTCATCCAAGTAACAAGTTAAGGAACACAGTATAGACAAGCCTATGGAGAACGTGGATTCACCACCAAGCTTCTTGAAGGGACACCTTTCTTGCCCCTTACTTACCATGACATCATATCAACCATAGTTATATCGTGTACTATGTTATCCTTATTAAGTCAGTCATCTCTTTTCCATATTCATGATTACCCAATCTATTATAAGATATGTTAGTACCATACTTGATCAATCCCGAAACTACTAAGCACCGGTCAACATCATACCGTCAAGGATCTACAAGATACTTCCTCCAACCAGGAGGCCAATCACAACACGACACATGTCAGTATCAGAGGCCAATCATAGTGCGACACGTGTCGATATCAGAGGCCAATCACAACACGACACGTGTCAATGTCAAAACAAAACTAGAAACTCTCTTCTATAAAAGGGGATCATTCTCCCACAATAATCCCTAATATCATTTGTACTAAACTATTCACTAGAACTCACTAAAAGAGAGCTTGAACCTATGTATTTGTGTAAACCCTTCACAACTAATGAGAACTCCTCTACTCTGTGGACGTAGCCAATTTGGGTGAACCACGTACATCTTGTGTTATTTGCTTCCCTGTCTCTATTCATTTACATACTTATCCACACTAATGACCAGAGCAACCTAGCGAAGGTCATAAAGTTCACACTTTCTGTTGTACCAAAGTCCTAGCCGATTTTGTGCATCAACATTTGGCGCCGTCTGTGGGAATCGCACTTATTCCTACTCTCTCCAGCTTTTCAAGCTGGTTTTCACCATTCACACACTTTCCTTCGACCAGGCACCATTCTCCAACATGGGGGAGTGAAAGGAGCCATAGCATGCAGAACGACACCCCCCTCGCACTTAGTGCAAAACAACGAAAGAAGGAACGAAAGAGGTTTGCTCTTCAGGCTAAAGTCAATGAGCTAGAGGCTCAGAACAACAAGATAGTGTTAAAGAATGAGATCCTCTAGGAGCAGTATGAGAAGCTCTTCGGAATGCTCCATGAAGCTAGGCATACTCAAACACACGAACTCATCGCCCTCGGGGAAGTCAACCACCACCTGGGTGCCCCTTAACACGGGGGATCACCTGCCTTCAACATGGATATCCTTAATGGGGAGCAAGTTACTCATCAAGGTGTTGATCAACATGAGACCTCTCTCGACCCAGCTGCTTCAACCCGAAGCAGGAGAAGTGGAGGAAAGCACCTTCTTGCAGAAGGAGTACAAGGATCAAAAGCCGTTTATCGCGACTATTGGGACTTCCTGAGGCAACGTCGAGAGAACCCCATCCACATAAACTCGAAGGTCAATGATCCAAGGGTTTCTGAAAGGTTCGGCCCTCTTCCATGCCTCAAGCCAATTGCCAATCTAGGGAATGAGCGACATGTCCTAGAGGAATATGAAGGTATGGGGGACTCGGGGCCGTTTCGACAGGCTCGCCCTGGAAGTTAGTACGGTGAGTCCAAAGAAAAATCTCATGCCCTTGACCAAGCTTTCCTACTTCCAAAAGGAGATAGAGACTTACAGAAGAAGAATCCAGCAGTACCTGACTCCACTCAGGACCCTCTTGTCCTACAACTCCTTGAGGAAATAAACAAGTTGAAGGCCGAACGTCAGGCCGAAATACTTGACTAGAACCAACCTAGGCCTGGCTCTCTTACAAGGAGGATCTTCGACACCCCCTCCAGGCAAAGACAAAGCAGAAGCTTGGCTTACAACTCTACACTGGAAGGGAGGACCCAATTGAGCACCTTAACCTCTTTGAGTCCACTATGGTATACCGGATGCACACTGACGAAGAACGATGTCTTCTCTTCCCCTTTACCCTCTCTGGCGGAGCTCTGAATTGGTATTGTCGTCTTTCACCTGAGACAATAGACTCATTTGAGGAACTGAGGAAACTATTTGTCTCTCAACACATCTTCCAGATAGATCGCTTGCATTCCGCAGATGACTTGTACATTATTCGCCAGAAGCCAAATGAGTCACTACGAAAGTATGCCAGCCGCTTCAACCATGAGTATTCTTGTTGCGCTGAGGCAGATGACAAGATCGCCCTTAAAGCCTTCACGGCAGGCCTACGCGACTGTTTCTTCAAGTACATAATCAATGCTAACACTTGGAAGACTTACTCTGAGGTAATGGCATAGGCTTATAACCATGCTTCCGCCGAGGCAAGGACATATCAAGGGAAACCCCCTACAACCATCCCTTATCAGCAAATGGGGAGTGGAAGCCAAATCCAACCGAATGAGAAGACCTCAACCTTCCAAACAGCAGTGACGCTTCCCCCTGCCCTACCTAATACCTCGCCAAGTCAACAGGCGTATCATTCTCAGGGCAAGAGGAAACACTTCCATCCTCACCAGTCTCATTTTAATAAAAAGAGTAAAGGGCACTATCGTGATAACCAAAGGTATCACCACGATAATATCTGCCCTCAGGCGGTCAATGCAGTGGACCAAACACGTGTCAAGAATGGTCCTACCCCGAGGTATGAGACATACACACCTTTGAACACCACATGCACAGTCATTTACCCCAGTATAGCTCACTTGATACCAAAGCCAAGGTCGAGGGAGCCAGATTTCAAGTCCACGAAGAACACAGGCATGTTTGTGGTTACCACGAGTATAATGGCCACGACAGCAAGAAATGTATCACCCTCCGTGATCATATTGAAGCTTTGGCATGTGAAGGAAAAATTGACCAGTTCCTCCTTCACCCTCTAAGGGATAACCGCAACTAACGCCAAGTGAATGTAATATATTCCATAAGCAGTGGCACACTTATATCTGAATCTTCCAACAGGGCCATGAAAAACAATGAACGAACGTTGAAGCCTGGCCACCAAGTGTTTCACGTGGAAGACATCAGAAGAGGTAAGTATCAAAAGCCTAACTGGGATCCAATATGTTTCTACCCTGAGGAAGAAAGAGGTATCATCTATCCTCACAATGACCCACTGATTGTGGAGGCTCACATAGCCAACTTTGATGTACGACGAATCCTGGTAGACACGGGGACGTCGGTCAATATCATGTTTGCTGAAGCTTTCAAAACACTTAATGTAGCTGAACACTTGCTCGATCACTCGGTTTCTCCTTTGATAAGCTTCTCTGGCGATGTCGTGCAACCTTTAGGGAGCGTACATTTACCCTCCACCATCGGTACAGGCCCGTACACAGCCACCATCACCACTAACTTCTTGGTGGTCGACTGCCCAACGGCATACAATGTCATCTTTGGGCGCACAGGCATTAATGATCTCAAGGCCATGGTATCCACGCATATGTTGTTGATGAAATTTCCAACCCCCTATGGCAATGGTTACATCAGAGGAGATCAACTTAGTGCACGATCATGTTACAACACTTCAGTCAAAGAGCAACACTTGCATGTACCCAAAGAAACACTTTCTATACATGACCAAGTTATCAAGACCAGCTCAGACAAAGCCAACTTGAATATTCACGGTGGTAACAATCAACCCGACGATCC